>NW_016107361.1:9037779-9044103 GCF_001604975.1 Cebus imitator
GTTTGTAGGGTTTCTGCTGAGAGATCTGCTGTAAGTCTGATAGGCTTCCCTTTGTGGGTAACCTGATCTTTCTCTCTGGCTGCCCTTAACATTTTCTCCTTCATTTCAACACTGGTGAACCTGACGATTATGTGCCTTGGGGTTGCTGTTCTTCAGGAATATCTCTGTGGTGTTCCCTGTATTTCCTGGACTTGAATATTGGCCTGCCTTGCTAGGTTGGGGAAATTTTCCTGGATAATTGGCTGAAGAGTATTTTCCAGCTTGGATTCATTCTCTCCGTCACATTCAGGTACCCCTATGAAACCTAGATTAGGTCTTTTCACATAGTCCCATATTTCTTGGAGACTTTGTTCATTCCTTTTTACTCTTTTTTTCTCTAGTCTTGCCTTCTCATTTTATTTTATTGAGTTGATATTCAACCTCTGATATCCTTTCTTCTGCTTGGTCAATTTGGCCGTTGAAACTTGTGTATGCTTCGCAAAGTTCTCATGTTGTGTTTTTCTGCTCCATCAATTCACTTATATTTCTAAGTTGTTTATTCTAGTTAGCATTTAGTCAAATCTTTTTTCAAGCTTCTTAGTTTCTTTGCATTGGGTTAGAACATCTTCTTTTAGCTCAGAGAAGTTTCTTATTACTCACCTTCTCTCAATTCATCACGCTGATTCTACATGCAGCCTTGTTCCCTTTTTGGTGAGGAGTTGTGATCCCTTGTAGGAGGAGAGGCATTCTGATTTCAGGTGTTTTCATCATTTTTTTGGCTGGTTTCTTCCCATCTTTGTGGATTTATCCACCTGTCGTCTTTGTAGTTGTTGACTTTCAGATTTGGTCTCTGGGTGGACATCCAGTTTGTTGATGATAAAGTTATTTCTTTTTGTTTGTTAGTTTTCCTTCTAACATTCAGGCCCTTCTGCTGTAGGACTGCTGAGGTCCACTCCAGGTCCTGCTTGCCTGGGAATCACCTGCAGTGGCTACAGAACAGTAAGGGTTTCTGCCAGTTTCTTCTTCTGCTATCTTTGTTCCAGAAGGATACCCACCTGATGTCAGTCTGGGCTCTCCTTTATGACGTGAGTCTTTGGATATACAGTGCCAGAGAGCTGCTTGAGGATACAGTCTGTCCTTTATAGGAGTTCAAGTGCTGAGCTGTGAGCTCCATTGTTCATTCAGAGCTGCTGGGCAGGTACATTTAAGTCTGCTGCAACAGAACTCATAAGTCCCCCTTTTTTTTTCCTAGGTGATCTGTCCTGGGGAGTTAGGGCTTTATTTATGAGTTTCTGTTGTGCTACTGCCTTTTGTCAAGGCTGCCTTGCCCAGTGAGGAGGCGGCCTACTCACTGTCTGCCTGCAAAGGCTTTGCTGAGCTGCTGTGGGCTCCACCCAGCTGCCCTGTGAACTTCCCTGCAGTCCTGTTTATACGGGTGTAGTTAGAACTGCCTCGGCAATGGCGGCCCACCTCTATAATGGTAGACTCTCTCTGTATTGGTGGGCTGCCTCTGCAATGGCGGGCTGCTTCAGCAATGGTGGACTACCTCCATAGTGGTGGACTGCCTCGATAATGGTGGACGCCCCTCCCCCACATAGCTGGACCATCCCAGGCTCAGCTCTGCTTGCTGTGAACCTCTCAATTCAGAGCATTTCAGGTTGCTGTCTTTTTGTGGAGGTGAGACCAGCAGAGCCTGATCACCTGGCTCCCTGCCTCAGAGTCCCCTTTTTTTTCTTAGTTGAAAGGGCGACTCTGTCTCCCAGGTGCTCCAGTCACCTGTTGAAAAGACGCTGGGATCTGTATGATTTCCCATGCGGTGACCCACTGCGCCAGCTGAAACAGCTGTGCTGAGATTCGTGGCACTTTTTTGCCCGGAAATCTCCTGGCCTGGCTCCCTGTTTCAGTCCCCTTTTTTATCAGTTGAATGGGCAACTCTGTCTCCCAGGAGTGTCAATTGCCAGCTAAAACAGCACCCTGACCCATGTATTTTGTGCGGAGAACCATCGCATGGGGGCGTGGGCCAAAACAGCCACACCGTCCAAAACAGCTGCGCTGGTAACCCATGGGGCTCCTCTGCCTGGGAATCTCCTGGTCTGTGGGCAATAAAAATCCATCTGGAAATGCAGCATCCACTTGCCTTCCATGCTTTTGCGAGGAGTTGCAATCCTGAGCTGCTCCTAATTGGCCATTTTGGATCCGTCTCTGGCACTGTAGAATTTTATATAAAGAATGTGGTGGGATGTCCTGGAATTAGAGGCCATTCTTTATCTCCTGCATTTTTGTGACTAGGTGGATTCCGTGTTGTGAAACCTGATGCTTAGACAGAGTAAAGATCCAATTATTCTTACTCTACAGTACTTAGACAATTTAAAACCTGGATAAATTCTTAGAATCTCTTCTTCTATTGTTGATTTAGGTATAGGGAAGAAAACTGTGGTCCTAAAGGTAAAAGGACTTGTTTGAATTAATTGACACAATACTTCTTAAATTAGAGTCTTCTTGTTCCTATGCGAGCATTTTCAAAGAGTAATCTATAGAAATTTTATTATAACAGATTCTTTAAGGAAATAAAGAGATTTGTCAATTCATGACTCTCATTTGAAGTTACCATTCACTATATATATAAACTATAAAGATTATTTTAATAGGTAAGATGTTCCCATGTAATAAATACAAAAATACTTAACAATAAAAATCTCTTTTCTACCCTAAACTTAACTGGCTCAGTTACCTAAATTCCCCTCCATTCTCAACCACAGATGCTATTGTTGCTAATTTCTTAGGGATTTTCTCAAAGTGCCTTTATATAAAAGCAAATATAAATATATATTTTGCTTTACTACTCTTACACAAATAGTGGCTAGTAATTAAAATTTTCTGCACTCTTAATTTTTCACAGACTATAACTTTTGAATTATGTAATAACTTTTGCTTTTTGGGCTATGTCTGATAGATTTGTCCCTACTAATACATAGAGAACTTTGTCATTTTATATGGATATGTAACTTTTGCTATCATGCGTGTACTGAGCATTTACGTTATCTCCAATCTTTTGCTAATGCATACAATTGGTCATAAAAACCATTGTACATTTCATCATTAGGTACATGCATGGGTATATCCAGAAAAAAATTCTGGAAGTAGGATATCTGGGTTAAACATATATGCATTTGTACTTTAGTCATCTATAGAGCTTGTACTGATAATGTATGAGAGTATCCTGTTTCTCCACAAGTACACAATTGACACATATTAAGGTTTTCCAATCATCTCGTTGTTAAAAAAGGATACTTAGGCCCTGTTTTCATAGGTCTTTTTCTTATTAGAATTGAGATTAACTAGCTTTTCATATGTTTAAGAGCCATTTTTCTCTCTTTCACGTGAACCTCTTAATTAAAATTTATTTTTCATTGTTACTAATCATTTTGTTAAAAGTTTGTAGTTCTTATATATTAGAGAGAATAGCCCTTTGTATTTGACAGAAATTGGGAGTATTGCACCCAGTTTATCATGATGTTTTGAATCTGCTTATGCATTTTTGTTAAAGCAAACTTTTTAAATGTGCTCTTTCTCTATATATATACATATACGTATATAAACAAACACATACATATGGATATACGTGCACACACACACACACACACACACACACATATATATGCCGCTGGACTTACAAATATCATTAGAAAGGATTTCCTGATTAGATTAAATCTTTGACTTATTTTTGCTTTAACTTCTTGTACAGTGTCAGATTTATATTAGTCCTATTGCTTAGATGTCTGTCCATTTGTCAGAGTATGATATAATAGCTTATCTTTTCCTACTGAGCTGAGATACCATGTTAATCACGTACTAAATTCTCACATGTGATTGGGTCTATATGTGATTGGGTTTATATATGATTTTCATTTTCTTCTATTGTCCTCCCTATATGTATATGTCTCAACACTATACTTATCTAATTATTAGAAACTTAGAAAGTTTAATTGCATAAAACAATTAGGATGTATGCATTATTTTTCAAAAATTTCTCTAATTTTCTTAGTTGCTTTTTTCACATAAAATTTAGAAATAATTTGTTTATTAAAATAAATAACTAAATAAATAGCCAGCTAGTGTTTGGTATTTTCATGGGCATCATATTAAATTTATTAATTAACTAAAAATAATTATGCCTCTGTTTTTAATGTCTTTCTATTCAAGAATATATTATGTTTTGCTTTTGTTTTCAAGACTTCTTTTGTTTTAGTGATAATTCTTCACATTGTACAGACTCCTAAAATGTTATTATATTCATATTTTAAGTAGGAAATTCCTTCCAGTATATTGTATGTTGAAATTGTTAATTTACATAAGTAATTTTAAAGAACAGAGTCTTAAAGCATCATTTTATTTTTGTATTAGTGTTTTAGGCAATTCTCTTGGGAATTCCAGGCATACTATTGTGTTATCTTCACATGCAAATCGACCTAATTATTTTCTACAAAGTTTTTCCCTTTTAATTGAGTTGACTAGTATTAAATACAATATTTAATAACAGCAATGAGAGTGGGCATTTGTCATTCATTTTTTATATTAATATAAATGCCTTCAATATTTTTCCATAAAGCATGATGATGGCTTTGGGCATGGGAATAATCTATTTTATAAAGTAAAAGATTATCTATATACTCATTTTTATTTTTTATCCAAAATTTTGCTAAATTTTTAGTTTCTATAGAGATCAAATAGTATTTTCTTATAACTATTAATATTTTAGATTTTATTAATAGTGTTACTAATACTAAAGCATAAAGTCCTAGAAAAAACCTAACCTAATTATGAGGACTATCATTTTAATAAGTTGTATATTAATATTACATTACGAATTTTTTTATACTAAAGATAAAATTGCTCTATGGATTTTTTTTAATAAAGTTATAGCCAGGTTTTTTAATTAACATTATACTCATTTATAGAGGATTTGGAAAAATTTCTTCCTTAGGAAAATTTAATTGTGTTTTAAGTAAGGCTTCAGTTGAAAAAATCCCTCAATTTACTAAAATAGTACATCTATTTTGTTTTTTACTTACTAAGGATTTACTACAATTTAATTGGTGATCAAAATGGTTGCTCTTTTTCCTTGATATCTGAGCCAGTTTTGGACACTGAGAAATTATCTTTCCAAGTGGCATTATGGGAATATTTATAAGAACTTATCCCCTTTTAACACACACTTTAAGTTAATCCCTAAAGAGGGGAATGGGGGGAAATACATGCCTCCATTTAATATTAACCATGATAGATAACAAAGGAAGAGGGGGTTTAATAATTCGATGATGACTTAAAAGAAAATGGCTCTAAACTCTGTAACTGAAATAGAGTAGATATTTCTGTTAAGTTGTTAAATTAATCAGTGATTTGAAGAGTTAATTTGTCATTCAAATAATCAGGTTTTTTTTTGTTGTTGTTGTTGTTGTTTTTGTGTGTGTTTTTTTTTATGGCCCCTGCATTTTGAGAACCCAACTGCATCTGAAAACCTAACTTCTTGGAAATTCGAAAGGGCATGCATTTCACAGGCAGCCTAGCTACTTTAACAGACCATTTTAATCATCCTTTCTCCATGATTTGGCCAAAGAATTAATATGTTTGCTGGTGACACATTGAGAAAGAAAGCTGTATAGAATTTTCCTAAGAAGATTCTATATAAGAAAGTATAGAATCTTCCTAACAACAGATCAAGATGAGAGAAGAAGCCAATCATATTCCATTTCTCAACCTTCAATCTTCTTGCATATGAAGGAAAGGTGTATCTTCAATATCAAATGTCTTTGAAGATTTAACTATGGCTCATGTTTAGAAATCTGAATTTTTGGATTGATACTTTGTTTTACTCGGAATGATCAGAAAAGTTTGAAACTGCACAACTGCAATTCACAAAAAGTGGAAAACCCAGTTTTAATTAGTAAATTTAACGAGAAGTTGAGCTTCATGATATTTAAAAGGATAGTGGGTTTTATAATTACTCTTCATAGATTCTGTCTATTCAATTTTTTAACTACAAGATCTGACATCTTATATGAGTTCATTCACTTGATAGGGTCTGGACATTTAAAAATAAAATGAAAAAATACATTGTTCGACATACAGATACAAAATCAACTTCTAAGTTTGCTTTTTGGGTTTTCCAGATAGTCCTTTAAAGCAATTTATTTTCAACATTTCTCTAGACACAGTCTTCAAATTATTCAAGTAATGGACAATGCTGTTTAACAATGTGCTTTGGCTCCAATAGTAGCTTGATTTCTTGACTGTAGTGTGCCAAATACTAATTTGGGTGCTGTAAGAGTTTATTTTCAAAGTATA
>NW_016107361.1:9044167-9053009 GCF_001604975.1 Cebus imitator
ATATTTTAGTTATTTCTATATAAAAGCATGGTTTGGTAATGATGAATAAAAATTTCTGTTCTCTGTTATTGTGTGGAGCTGTGTCTGGCCATGAGTGAGAAAACACATCTAACTCATCATGTATTTTGGCAAGGAAAGTATTGACCATTGGAGTTAGGAGCAGGCTACTGAGAAAAGAAATCAATCCATTTATTTTTTGGATAGCATAACTCAGCTGGTATGGCCATAATGTCCAAGCACTTAGATTTGAGCAGGAAACTGACACCAATGAAAATGCTATTGTTACAATGCATAGCAAAAACCTATTTTGAAAATATTGTTGATGGAGATTTAGATGAAGTTGTTTCCTAATTCATTCCATTTTTAAAAAATCAATGGCTTTGCTGTATCCGATAGAAGATTTAGCAGGAAGGATAGGATTATAGATGAGAGTTTTGAATATTTCAAAACAATGAGGTAAGTGAAACTCTCATACCATGTTAGCAAGAGTATAACTAGCTCTACTTCCTTGTAAACCAGTCTCATATTCACTACCATCATTTCAATGGACATATTCCTTGACTCAGAAAATGTGCTTCTTAGAATATACACTATACATACAATCACACATATTTGTGAATAAATAAGCTCAAAAACATTCATCACAGGATTTTTATTATGGCGAAATTTGAGAAAATCTCAAATGTCATTAGGAGAATGTCGATTGAATAAATTATGGCAATTCATAAAAGATAATAATACTATCTTGTGCCCACAGCGGAAAAAAGGGACCACTCACTGTGAACTGACATTGGACAAACTTTAAGGTATTTTGTTAAATAAAAATAAGAGAAGAGCATAAAATTTGCTATAGGACCATTTGTATGAAAATAACAAAATGTGATAAATACGAACATATGTCAATATAGTATAATAGAATAATGCAGCCTATCTCTACAAGAAATCCCAAAAAGCTGCTAGCAAGCTTCTGATCAGAGAAACTCAAGAGACTGGAAAACTGGGAAGACTAGGAGGGACTACAAGGAAGAAACACAGCTAAAAGGGACTTCTATGCATTAAACCCTGTTTGATTGGTGAGAACCGACATGTCAGTCCTCTGAATCAACACTCAGAGAAAAGAGTCTTCAGTCAGTCATCTATTTTTTTTTTGAACATCTGTCTTATATATACATATATTTAATCTGATTCCTTGTTTTTTCAGCAGGATTATAAAAATCTCCTTGAAATACAGATTCTTTCAGTTACCTTTCTTATTAAGAAGGACAAGAAAAAATAGTCAAAAACTGTTGTTCTCCAACAGTGTTCTTTATTTATGTTCACTGAAATCTTGCTGGATGATCACTTCAATTTGACAGAAAACACTTTGGTATCTGATATGGTGCTTTCAGTCTGACAGAACTTGAGAAGGGGAGAATTACTTCACTGTTACCTCTGATGCTGAACACATTCTGAGGGTTCAACGTGACAATTGAGGTTGATGTTCTCTGATTATTATTTTGTCTTCTCAGGTTGATATGGAGCCCCTATTGATATTCAAAGACAATCAGCTTCTCAAGGGTGATGTAAACAAACATTAGAATTACTATGATAAGGCAATTATTCTAACTTCATTGAAGTTACCACTATTGAACCCTTTGATATGATCTGATGTGGGAAAGCCCTTCTTTAATCAAAAACTTTTTCTGTTATTTTTGTTGTTGTTGTTGTTGTTGTTTTAATCCAAGATGTCTAACTAGAGACATTGGACACCAGTTATCCACAAAAAGAAGAGCCAGAGTTACAGGTGAATAATCACGGCCTGAATGAAATACTGAAGGAACAGTGCCAGAACCTATTCGAGAATGTATAGGAAGAATCTGGGGAGTAGAAAAAGAAGGAAGCAACAGTTTAGCAGAGATTGACCCCTGAGGAACTTGGAGTCCAGTAGAAAGGGTAGGTGAGGGTGTATTTTGCTCTCCTAACTCCTACAGCAGGCTGCTGACTGCCAAGCTATCTGAAAGCACCTCTTTCTTTGCTAGCCCAAGTATTGTTGTGGGTGGCAATTTGGGAACTTCTTAAGGACAGAATGCTGGGTGGCCAGCTGGCATAGGTTCACTCACTTTCCCCCAACACCTGAGCTGAGGTAGAGGGCACCATACTGGTTGTGCAACCATTGTGTGCCTCTATCCTGCCCAGGGATTTTCAGCCCTTATGTCTCTGCATCACTATCATCCACAAACATTTCCCAGAAGTATTTCAGACTGTGACAACTGCAAAGGGCTGGTGGGACCCTGGGGTGCTACAGGGCCCTAGAATTCAACTCTCAGGGTAGGTTGCCTCTAAGGGAAGAATTCAGGATACCAAAGCACCCTCTGGGACAAAGAAAACCAGATTGTGCACAGATCTCCCAATTTGTGAGAAGAAGGTAAATGTACACCTCCCAGCAGAGACATGGGTACTGTTCTGGGCTCTATAGGGAAAGAGTATGGTTCTACACCAACAGAAAGGTGGTACCAGTGCCCAGGAGCAGACATAATAGGGGAACTTCTACCTACCCCCCCTCCACTGATGTAGATACAGCCATGACTGTTCCAGTTGGGGATTGGCATAGATGCACTTAGGAAAACATGTCCAAGGTTATAGGGGATGGTTTCACCCCTATTAGCAGTGTGCCCACCAGCCAGGACTTGAATGAAGGGTGAAGCAGGAAGGGGGGCAGAGTGGCAGACACCCCACAAAGTTCACACTAACCTTTGTGGTTAGCAATAGATCCTAGCCAAAATAACTACTGTGAAATGACAGATAAAGAATGCAAAATATGAATTGTGAGGAACCTCAAAGAGATCCAAGAGAAAGTTGAAAGCCAACACAAATAAATAAAAAACAATTCAAGATATGAATGAAAAATTTACTAAAGAGGTAGATAGACTTAAAAAAGCAGAACTAGAAATAAAAAAAAAAATTGAAGAATTTACAAAATACAGTTGAAAGCTTTAACAATAGGCAGACCAGACCACACAGAAGAGCATCAGAACTTAGGTCTTTTGAATTAACCCAGTCAGAAATAACTAAGAAAGCATTTTAAGAAATGAACAAAGCTCCTAAGAAATATGGGATTGTGTAAAACAACCAAACCTACAAGTTATAGCTATTCCTGAGGGAGAAAAAGAAAAGATAACAGGCTTAGAAAACCTATTTGAGGAACTGATTCTGAAGCACAACCCTGGTCTTGCTACAGAGTTACATACTCAGATACAAGAAGCTCAAGGAACACCTGGGGAATACTTTGCAAAATGGACCTCATCAAGGAATATAGTCATCAGACTACCTAAAGTTAATATAAAGGAAAAAGTTCTAAAAGCAGCAAAAGAGAACCATCTAATAACTTACAAATGAAATCGTACCAGATTAACAGTGCACTTCATAGTAGAAACCTTACAGCCAGGTCCTATTTTGTCTTCTAAACAAACAAAACTGCCAATCAATAATTTTCTAGCTTGCCAAACCAAGCTTTATACATGTAGAAGTAAAGTATTTCACAGACAAGCAAATATTGAGGGAATTGATCTCCTCTGACCTGGTTCTAAAGAAATGCTCAAAGGAATTCTAAACATGGATATGAAGAATGATACTTTCATGAAAGCACATAAAAGTATAAAACTCACAGATCCGGTAAAGCAATTACACAATTGAGACTACAAAGCTGTTTCTTTGCCACACAAAACTGCCTGTCAAACTGTGAAGTGGTATCTGCTTCAATTTCCAAGCAAATAGACTGTATGCTCAGTGTCTTACCCATCGGCATTCCCTTCATTTTCTCCATAGATCCAAAATGAGTATTTTCATTGACCTGCTTTCTGTTGATTTCCAGCCCATTTTTTTGATCTAGAATATCAATAAGATTTTCTAAATCTAGGAATTGGCAAATATAATGCATGATGGACTGAGTTGAACACCAGAATTCAGGTAAGATATTCAGATTTACTAAACGAGTCCTGGCCTACTTATGTGGGTTATGGTTCCAATAACAGTCTAATTTTCAAACACTTCACTACATTGTTTCTATTTGCCTGGTTCATGTGGTACCACTGGTTCTCCCACTGGTCCCTATTGTTGCTGACTATAGTGGCAGAAAGGATTTCCCCAGTGTGGCCACCTGGCATATTTTGGAGGACAGGAGTGGGATAAAAAAGCTTCCCTGTTAAATGCTTGTTGTGACAGTCTGATCCCTGTCTGTTGGGGGATGGAGAGTGGTTCCCCAACTGCTTTTTGTTGTTGTTGCTGTTTGAGACAGAGTGTCTCTCTGTCACCCAGGCTGGAGTGCAGTGGCGCAATCTCGGCTCAGTGCAGCCTCCACCTCCCAGGTGCAAGTGATTCTCCTGCCTACCCTCCCAAGTAGCTGGGATTACAGGTGCCCACCACCATGCCTGGATAATTTTTTTTTATTTTCAGCAGAGATGGCATTTCACCTTCTTAACCAGGATGGTCTCGATCTCCTGCCTCGTGATCCCCCTGCCTCGGTCTCCCAAAATGCTGGGATTATAGGCGTGAGCCACGGCCTCAGCTATATTTTTTAGTTTGGTTTTGAGGTTTCTCTCCTGAGAGTTGGTATAAACCCTAACCCCTACAGGGCTTCAGGGGAGGTTGTTGTGGATGTTTAGCATGTGATGTGCCCTTCATGGGATACCTCTTCGTCCTGGAGAACAGTCTAATACCTAAGTGTCAACCTGTGCATAGATGTCCCTCTCAAAGGAAACTTGTCTATTCTGGAGGACCCTCTCATGGCTTTTGCCTGACCTGTTTCCAGTTTATTCCTACCAATATAGTCACTCTCTAGCAGAGTCCTAACTGGCAAAGAAGTGAGGGAGGCAACAAAACAGAAGCAGTTTTATTACTGACAGTTTCCAGAGGAAAGTTGGGTGGCACACCTCACAGGTCCAACAGGAAGGGGAGCTGCTTTCTGGGACATGCAGTCTCAACAAGCAGGTGGGGAGCAAGTTAAAGAGTGGGCTGAAGCCTTTATTAGGGTTCAAGGCATTACTCAAGCAGGCTTTCCTGAGGGAATTTCAATTGGGTTTTGAGAAAGTAGGTATGGATCCTTGGAGATACGCTGTGACTGAGAGGTGATCCCTGAGGCACCTTCGCATAGTCCACACAGGATATGGGGGTGAGTGAGACAAGTCAAGTAAGTTTGATCTAGCTGTCTCAGAGGAAACTGATCACCAAGATGTGGTTGTATAAGGTAGATATCTGGATTGTCAATATTGAGGAATGGGGAGAAGGCAGAAACCTGGAAACTGTCAGGGGTGACTAAGCTCTGCTTTTGTTATGAGAAAATTAAACCTATACTTAAAATGGATCCTGAGGCAACATAAAATTCACTACATCTCCCTGCAGGTTTCTCTCTCCTTCACTGTGACCTCATCAGCTTCCTCAACCAAGTGGAGAATTCACAGGACTGGTAAGGAAAGATAGTGTTCACTCTGACAACTTATTATTAGTGGAGCTCCCAATCAATTTCCCTTGCTAAATCTGCCAGGGTTAAAATGGTGTTTTATGCATGGGTCCCATTTTATCTGAGAGAGAGACATGGGCCTACGAAGAACAGCTTCGGTTCCTATTTTGAGTGTTGGAAAACCTCAGACCCAGGTGACCATTTTCTGCAATTTTTGGATCCCGAATCAGTTTGCATTTTGCCTACCACCCTTTGGAGTTCTTTTGTTGCCTTCTTTTCTATTTCTGGGGTTTTTAGTTGTACATAGCAGTTACAATCAGGGGAAAATGTGTCTATGCCTTCTTGTTCTGTAACTGAGGTTTCAATAAATGTTAGGCCACACAGTAAGTTTTATGATACTCCTCTATAGATGCTCCTTAGATTCCTCTCCTGGAATATAAATGCACAGCATGCTAAAAATAAACTTCCAAAGATATTTGCTATTATAATGTTATTGACATTCTTTATCAAGAACCATATCCTAGAAACTTCTAGAAAATTCAAAGTTTTAGCCTTGTAAGGTAAGTAGAGGTAAATGTGAAACAGCCTTTCTGGTTATCCTCAAGAGAACACCTACTGGGTTTTCTAATTCCCATAAGTCAAGAAAGATATACCTATTTGCCTACACCTGAGATCATTTCCTGATAATAGTATTTGTCTGAATACTCACAACAATGTAGTCAAGTTGTATATACACTATTTAGGTTATTAACCACATTTAGGTAATCTTTTATCTTTTAATCCTTCAGAATCAGAAATTATTTATTTTTATGTTTTTAGACGGAGTTTTACTCTGTTGCCAGGCTGGAGTGCAATGGTGCAATCTCAGCTCACTTCAGCCTGGGAGGCTCACTGCCACCCAGGTTCAAGCGATTCTCCTGCCTCAGCCCCCTGAGTAGCTGGAATTACAGGCACCCTCCACCATGCCTGTCTAATTTTTCTACTTTTAGGAGAGATGGAGTTGGCCATGCTGGTCTCAAACTCCTGACCTCAAGTGATCCGCCCACCTTAGCCTTCAAAAGTGTTGGGATTATAGGCATAAGCCACCATGACCAGCCAGAATCATAAATTATTTCTTAATATTTAACCCAAGTTCCTATTCTCTTAATGAAAAGGAATTTTTCTCGTCTAGACATTTTTTTCCAATCAAGTAGAAATCAACAAAGTAGTTAATGAATTAACTACCAAAAATGTCACTTTTATCATGAGCCCTGTTTAGACCTCTAAATACTAAAAAAAAGAAAAAAAATTAGTATAAAATGGACCAAAACTCTGCTTTGTTTCAAAATGTTTATCTTTGAGGCAGCTGGAATGTTTTAGTATTTTGCAAATGAGCCAAGAGTTTTTCTCATAGTCAGCTTTTCATCCTGTCATTTTTATCTACATCAAACAGAAGGTGCTACTGTTGTTTTACATAACATATCGGATAGCTTAAGATAAATGTGATACTCACAGAGATTCAGAGGAGGCTGACATAGTTTCCAAAAGAAGAAACTATAAAGAAGCCGGCTTCTACGTGAAGTCACCGAAATAAAGAATGATACTGTGTGTTAATAAAAGAAATATTGCAAACGTGCCAAGAGAATTTTAGTATTCTATTTTGCACCTGAAACTAGAGTATTATCAAATTAGATTTAGGAAAAGACAACATTAGAATACAAAAGTAAGCATTCAGAATGGTTTAAATCTATTTTGGTAAATTTTATCTTATTATCCTTGTAAGCAAATAACTCAATTTCTACATATTCTGTATTTTCCTTTTACGTCCCTATTTCTAGACAGCGTTAACCTGGTATGTTCCATCATCATGGGCCTTTCTGTTTATGTGTTTAGCTCACAAGAACTCAGGAAAGGGAAGGTGAATTAGTATTTAATGATCACCTACTATGTACCAGCAACTGAGTTCAACACTATTTCTTCTTCTTCTTCTCTTTATCCTCCTTCTCCTTCTCCTCCTTATTCCTTCTCCTCCTTTCCTCCTCTTCCTCGTCCTCCTCCTTATTTTCTTCTCCTTCTCCTCCACCTCTTTTTATAGACAATAAAAATGAACCTCAAAGATGTTAAATTATTACTGACTTCACAAGGAAAAGTGAAGAAATTCAGATGAAAATCTAATTGTCTATTTCAAAGACCATGCTTTTATCTTTAAACCATACTATTCCCATATTTTGCCCCAAATCACGTAATTTCTGATCCTCAAAATTATTTTTAGTCCCTATTAACTGTGGAATAATAAGTATAGAATTTCCTTGCATATAAGTGCTATGTATTGGTGATAGTCTGAGATTAGTATATAATTGTTTGCCATTTAGTTACTATTTTAACAAACATTTATTAAACACCTTCTAGATCACATGTATCATGGAGATATAATTAGAAATACATTTTAGTCCCATCATGACAGATTTCATTATGTAATATCAAAGATTTATCAACAAACAATGCTATTATTCAAGCAGCACTAATTAAGACGTTTGGGCACTGAGAAAAAAATATTTTTAGGCATACAAATATAGTGAAGAAAGTAACGTTTGGGTTAAGTTTTGAAAGATGAATATGCATAGAATAGAGTGAAAGGGTGATTCAGGCAGATAGGAAAATGAAAGCAAAGCCTCTAAAAATTAAATTACATGATGTAATCCAGACATAGCCAGTTGTTTTTTTTTTTTTTTTCCCCTCTCCTGGAGCCAGGGGAGCATAGGAGAAAAGTGAAAGAAGAAAGACTGGAGAGATGAGTTGTGGCCACATTATAAAGGGCATTGTGGATCTAATGAACTGTGATGACTTTACAGAGAGTCTTTGAAGGATTTTAAGCAGAGAAATATCATAATAATATATGTATACTTTTATACACATATATTATGTATATATACTTTTATACATAGTGGCTCTTATTCTAGATACTATGATGTTTCTGTCATCACATTGCAATGTTTTTATGCTAACAATGAGTTAGCAAATGTTCTTCTTTACAAAATAAATTAGTAATTCTATAAGACTATCACTTCAAGGGTTTCTCAAGCAGGCACTCAGACATGCTTTCTAATGTAGGAGAAAGAAGAGATTATAGTTATCTAGGTGTTGCGCATGACCAGCAGTGTATTTTATCAAAACAACATTTATTATTTGGGATCACAGATAATGTGTCTCATATGTATATGATTGAAATATTACTGTAGGATAAAGAAAAAATATAAAAACAACTCCAGTACTCCAGTAAAATAATGAAGGTATAAAATAGCAAATCAGGGGCCGGGCGCGGTGGCTCAAGCCTGTAATCCCAGCACTTTGGGAGGCCGAGGCG
The DNA here is from genome assembly GCF_001604975.1 of Cebus imitator. NCBI lineage: Eukaryota > Metazoa > Chordata > Mammalia > Primates > Cebidae > Cebus > Cebus imitator. The sequence goes on from NW_016107361.1 coordinate 9,052,945, forward strand.
GGTGGATCACGAGGTCAAGAGATCGAGACCATCCTGGTCAGCATGGTGAAACCCCGTCTCTACTA
>NW_016107361.1:9053114-9067876 GCF_001604975.1 Cebus imitator
GAAACTCTGTCCCAAAAAAAAAAAAAAAAAAATAGCAAATCAGATGGGAATAATGATTTTCATTACTAAATATGATTTATTGTCCTCTCAGCTTACTTGTACCCTATTTGAGGTCTTCTTTCTCACCCAAGGCAACAAGAGTAGCCAGTTTTCCAGGGCAGGGAACAGAGTTGTCATGTCCTTGGCTTTTGCCACTGGCATAGAAAGTACCATTTAACACTAGTATCTCAGAGATGCTTGGCAGTCATTCAGACCCAAAGACTGTCCATTCTGTATCTGCAGATTTCTCTTGAACGCCTTATATAGCCTGTATCCAGAATATTTGTAAATTTTTCTTGTTTTGCCTTTAGCATGAGACAATGGTCTCTACTGTCAATAGGAAACTTTTCTGGACCTCAGATATTGGTCAGTTCCCCAGCTGACCACTCCAGGTGAAGAGCCTGCATCACCCTCTATCCTGCCTCCATTACAGACAACAAGGGGTTCTTGGACTCATATCAATGAATTAATGGTGTGAAGGATGTCACTTGGACCTGCCTAAAGTGATTGTAGAGAAGATAAATTAAAAATCTTTTACTGCACCCAGACAATGTGGAACACATTTTACCACGCTTACCCAGCACTCTACTGAATAAAACTACTTTTTACATAACAGGGAGGTCCTTCTTCCCACAGACTACTCTGTCTGTCATGGACTGCATTCTTTCTACAGTGAAAAGAATGAAACATTGTGGTAATTGAAGAGGAATTTCCCTTGTTTTTAAATCCACGAATATTCAGTTTAGCATTTTTACAAGTAAATAGGTAGTAATTAGCAGGTAAACTTTGGAGAGATTCTACAAAGTCCATTGAATACATTACAGAAATCAATCCTGATACAGTGATTGGCTAGTTAGGACACATTGATCTCTGGAAAGTTTCTCAAGTAAAATGTAGATTTATTTATATTAGTGATATTTTACAGATCCTGCCAAAATAAAGATATTCATTTTGGAGCAATGAGGTGAAGGAAGCTTTTAAAGGATAAGCCCCTTTTTACCTTGATAAATAGAATTAGGTCACGGAGGGTTAGATTTCAGAGGAAACACTGTGATAGTAAGTAGCAGGCAGTCTTTAAAATCATAGGAGTAGATATTGAGGGAAGTGGTGAAATGGTTGGGAGCATGAACCGGGAAACCAGAATATAAATCTAGTTGGATTTTGTTCCAAACTAAATATCCATGTAATACTAAGCAAGCACAGTCACTGTGAACCTCAATTTCTTTTATTTAAAATGGGGATCAGCAGCAGCAAGAGCTGACCATTGAAGTAGTTTTAGGGTTGCAAAATAAAATACAGCATACCAAGTTATATTTGAATTTCAGAAAAACAAGTAGTATTTTTTAATGTATATATGCCCAAAATGGCATGGGGCATAGCTGTAATTAAAAAAAAAAAAAAATGTTGCTACGCATGGTGGCTCACGCCAGTAATGCCAGAACTTTGGGAGGCCAACGCAGGTGGATCCTTTGAACCCAGGAGTCTGAGACTAGCCTGGGCAACATGGTGAAACCCTGTCTCTACAAAAAATACAAAAATTAGCCCTCTCTGCTACACATGAGGCTCAGGCTAGGGAATCACTTGAGCTCAGAAGGTCCAGACTGCAGTGAGCCATGATTTTGCCACTGCACTCTAGCTTGGATGAGAGAGTGAGACACTGTCTCAAAAAAATTAAAAAAAAGCTGTTTATCTGAAAATAAATGTTACCAGGCATCCACTGCTTTTATTTGCTACGTCTGGCAATTTATAAGAATTGAGTGAAACAAGGTATACAAAGTCCTTATGGAAAAGTCCTATAGATGTAGCAATGGTGAATTTGGGAAAAGCTATTTATATATATTTTTAATAATACAACAAAAATGTTTATCTATTAAGATCAAAAAATGGTAATAATCTGAATTCATGACTTCATAAGGCCACATTGCTATTTTATTACTTCTCTGATAAATTATCTTCAACATTGATTAAAATAGAAAAGAAATTATTATACACACAGTCAGTACCTCTTCTTAATTAGTAATCTGTATGAACCCAGGAAAGAACAAGTTTTAAAGTCAGGTAGATTTGTACAGAATATTAGGTGAAAGTGAGGTATATCAACATACCCACAAAAGTCTAGTGTTTCAAATCCAAAGAATGACTGTTAGCTTTTCGCGAGTTACAGCCTAAGATTATCCATTCCATACTCATTTGTTTCCTATTTGTTAGCATTTGTAAACAAAACTAAATCTTGATTACATGTAATAGCCCCAGAAACAGCTAAATCATATTTTCTTATTTTAGAAGATTATCCTCAATTCAAATGCTTCAGTCCTTCCAGCATTATAAGATCTAGTAGATTAATTATACAGAACTAGAATTGCGGTTAATAATAATATTTTCTCTTCATCCCTAAAAGGGCAATTTAGGAGGCAATCTGAGCTTTAAAAAATTACTAATGGCGATAATACATCAAAATACCTAGAGTTGGAGATATGTATATATATCTATATGAGACAAATACACCTATATAATTATTATATGTAGCATGTATTATATATTATATATCATTATAATGATGTGATTATATAAAATATATGTATTAATCTATAATTATTAGAATATATTATATAATAGTATATAATAATACATAATATACTATATATAATAATATGAGTTTCATATTATACATAGTAGATAATATAAAATCATTTTTATAGATTATATAAACTATATGATAGGTAATTTACATATAATTATGTGACATATAAATATATATATAATATCCATAATATATCATTTATAATTATATATTGGAGATATAGATATATATATTTAATTATATATAGATTATAAAATTATCTGTATTATAGTATATATAGAGAGACTATTAAAAAGAAAAGTATTTGAACACAGAGAATCTTAGAGAAGGGACTGGGGAGAGTAAGAGCGGTGTGCTCTTCCCTCCACTCTCTTCAATCCCAGAACGGCCATGAAATAATAGCCTAGGGCCAGCTAACAGGAAGGGGGTTGACATCCAGAAAAACATAGTTGTGTTCATTTTTGTTGTGGCAGAAACTGATACTCTGGAAATTTTACGTCTAGAAAAAGACATGGAATATATGGCCTATTTGTTAACACCATGAACTTACTCATGCTACACATGCTGGGGAGGAGGTTCAGCAGAAACACTGTAGTGTTTTATTTCACCTGAGTGTCCAGATTATCCCAAGTGCCCTGAATTCGAAATCAAAGTAGTAACTTTAGCACAGTGGCTGGAGTACAGTAAATAGTCAATATTCGTTTTGTTTCTTTCCTTTCCTCTCCTTTATAATACGGAGAGGAAATTCATGGAAAACTTTATCTAATTAAATTAAAAGCATATGATATTTGTTCTAACAGTTATTGAACATATATCATATTCTGGTTTATTGGTTGTGTTTTTATAGATGTTGTTTCTCATTAACACAAAATCTTTCTAAATAGATATTGTTTCTTCTAGTTTTGATGAACAAATAAAAAATTGGCAACATAACGAATGAGGCCAAAATCTCTCAGTAAGGAATTGGAAAGCCAGATTCAAACAGCAAGACTGCCCCACTCAAGTCCACTCTTTCACATTTCATCACCCCATACCATCCTTTATTTAGCAATGCATTTAACAATTTTGAAAATTAACGAATTGATATGTGGTTTAGAGGAAAGAAAGATTTTTGTAATCTAATGAAAGGTAAAACCATTACTTGAACACTGAATGTTATATTTCATAGCACATGAAATTTTTATTGCTTTATAGAAAGCCACCATAAAGGCAAATAATGGGCCAAACAGACATAGTGATATGTTATTTGTTGAATAAGCAATGACATGCACACACCAAATGTCATACCAACAGTCATATTGAGTCATGAAGAATTTCTAAACAAAATCTAGATAGAAATATTTGAATAGGAAGGCAAAACCAAATGCTTTTATTGGAATACCTATTTGAAGAAGTCCTGGAATTCACATGTAAAAATTAAGATACCATTCTTCTTGCCCATTTTTCAGATTTTAAAATTATAAATAAATTTGTAAATTTGCTATAACACAAAACGTGGGTGTTTGTTTTAGCAGCATTGATCATATGAATTAATCAATTTAAAATATTTAAAACTCTTCATTAATGATATTCATACAATGAATGCACAATTTTAATTATAATTTAAAATATTTAAAGGGTAAAGCTATAACAAAAATTTAAACTATTTCTGGAGAAACTACTAATATACTTTTTGTTTAAATTGAAGACATATCAAATGGTTAGTTTTATTGATAATTTCTTTTTTTCTGTAAAAATTTGTCCTCAAATAATGAAGTAACTATTATGGCACAAGTACAATCTTATCTCACCCAACTCTTAACTACACAAAATAAGAATAAGAAAGAATTTGTATTGAACAAGGAGACACTAATGTGATTTGATTAATTTTCTCTTATTAGTGTCTCATATAAGGAAGAAAAAGGCTGATATATTTGTTCTTGCTTTCATAACTGAACTTATTTTCAAAATTATGTTTTTCTTCAATGACTGATAAAAATGATCATATCCTGACTCTTAAAAAGTTTTATTGAGTGCAACTTTCTACAGACACCGATTAGACATTTTTGCATTTCAAGAGAACTTTGCCATTCCCCACCATACCAATTTTTAAAAAGCATACTATTTACTGTCTACACCTGGTCCTATTATCATTGCCAAAGTGATCTCATTTCCTCACATCTGAGAGTATGAACTCTTGCTGTCTCCTCCCAAGAAAACTGTTCTGCTGAACTATGTATGAGTGGAAAAGAAGGCAAGATAGCAAATCTTCCACAAGAGTTGTTTTTATTCCTTCAAATCTAGAAGGAATTAATTCATGGAGAAAATGTTAAGACAAAGGTGTTATAAATATGGTCATAAATCAATAATCCTTCACAAAGAAGGTTCACATGAAAAATCACACACACACACACACACACACACACACGTTCACACAGAATAAGGCACTTCTGTTTAAAGAAGAATAAACCAATCTTATTTTCATGAGATGTCTATCGACTACACAGAATAGAGCACATTAGATGTCTGCTCACTTCCAATTGAGCTGGTACATTCAGTAGCAGAGTATGTCAGTAAGTGTACTCTATACTATTTAGTTCATCATGTGCCTTCCTGATTCATTTTTTCCTGCAATGTTAAGTAATTTTAACTTTAAAGGAATTGTGAGAAATAATTCAGGAGGTGGCACAAAATGTCTTTGTCCTTATTTGTCAGTATTATGCTTGGCATATGTCAATGAAGAAGAAAAACTAAGAACCTATCTGGCTGTGAATAATTTCATTTTCTCACCATTGAAGTATTGAAATTGACTCCTTTTCTTCTCTTCTCTTTTCGTCATCTAAACTTTTGGTATTTCGGAGAAAAAAAAATCAACAATAAATTTACCCAAAGAAGCTAGAAACAGAACAACTGGATGTCTAAAGTGGTCTCTATTTGATTCCATCTTATTTCCTCCAAGCACCAAACATTATAAATTTTATTTTCTTCTATGTGCAATTTAATGAAAAAATGAGACACTGGTGTATAGATGTAAGAAAGAACACATTAGTTCTTTTTTATTAAAGTTTTAAAACTTTTATTCTGTTTTGATTGTCAAAACCTAATAAGGTATGCATGTAAAATAACTCATGGGGTCTGAGTAAATTGATTTTATGAATTCAGTTCAGCTTAATGGTGTTCTCAGCTGTGAACAAAGCATCTTTGTCTTCTGGGCTCAAACCCTGATTTAAACATTTTTCCTAGCTCTAAGAAATCGCCAAGAAATAGTAGGCATCCATTCTTCTTATCATCACCTCCATGGACACTTAAGGGATATATCTCTTTATCCTTTTCTTTTCTAAGGGTCTTCTGTGTTCTGTAACCACAGAAACAGGAAAGGGGTGGGTGTCAATAATGCTGTTTGTATGGAGACAAGAGGCCTCAAATAGACTCCCTGGCTTTGTCCTTTGTCTCATGTTGTGAATTTTTAGAGAGCCACATGCATGTGTCTCCTAGTGAGTGTTCTTTCCTACAAATTTTTATGAAATGCTTTTGAATTTTATCCTTTATATGTTTAATTCTAAAAGTGTGGCTATTGTTTTGCTTTTTTTGTTTCTTTTATTAGCAGTCACCTGTCAAACTCAATGTTCTTCCATATGTTTTACAGTAACTTCAGAAAAGATGTATTGATCTGAAAGTATAAAGGTACAATAAAAACATGCTGAACTTATAATAAAATGTGAGTGAATGATAGTAGTTTCCATGTCAATAAATCCTTTTACTCAGGTGGCACTTAGCAACTTACTACCCTAAAACTTGCCCAGATAATACCTGAGTTTTCTTTTGCCTAGCAGTTGTATTTCAACTCAAGCAACACATAGAAGACCCTGGATGGTGTAATTAGTTTCATAAACCTCAGGTTTAAAGCACACATTGGTCTACACTCAGAAGCACAACTTAAGGCTAAAGAGACATTCCTCAATAAGCGGGAAGGAAGGAGAAGATAACCGCATTCATTTAAACGCTGTTTATGCTCCAGGTTCTGAAGTACAGTCTCTCTCTCTCTCTCCTCTCTCTCTCTCTCTCCTTCTCTTTCTTTTTTTTTTCCTCTCTCTCTCCTCTCACTCTCCCCCACTCTCACCTCAAGTTCTATGCACAAGGGCGGTTGGTGTGGGGAGTGGCGTGCAGCCTAAACTCCTAATCCAGGATAAATAGGTGCTCTTAATATCTGGAGGTCTGCTGGAGCATGGAGTAGAAAGGGCTGCATTTCCTCATGGCCTCTGTAGAGGAAAATCTGGGCGGTTCAGGCTGCTAATTTGAGTGAATGAGCACTCTGAATGGCTAGGGATCTGCCTAAGTGTGGGGTGGATAAAGCTTCAGTGCACCACAGTCTCTGCATGGGGAGGGTGAGCTGGCTGAGGCTGCAGAACCAGTTGAGCAGGTGCTCTAAATGCCTAGAGATTTGTCTGGGCTTCAAGGTGAGAGGGGACCTCTGTACCAGGATCTTTGCACAGGAAGGACAGGGTGACTCAGGCTGCTGGTTCAAGTGAGTGAATACACGAAATGCCTGGAGATCTGCCTGGATGTGGAACACAGAGGGCCTTTCTGCACCACTGATCTGTGCACAGAAATGGGCATCTCAGGCTGCTGATTCAGGCAAGGGAGCACTCCAAATGTCTGGAGTTCTGCATGGATGTGGAACAGCATGATCTGTGCCCAGGAAGGATAGGAGCTCAGGCTGCAGGTGAAGGCCATCATGTGCTCTGACTGCCTAGAAATCTGCCTGAGTGTGGAGCAGATGGGTCGCAATGCACCATAATCTGTGCACAGAAAGAGTGGGTGTCTCAGGCTGCTGATCTAGGCAAGGTGGCACTCCAAGTTTCTGGAATTCTGCCTGCGGGTTGAGTGGAGAGGGCTGTGCTGCACCAGAATCTCTGGGGAGCTGGACGAGGCACCCAGCAAGGATATAGACCCATACTGGTTACTGGTTATTAGGCTGGCCCTGGCTGTGTGTCTTATAGAGAAACTGCAGCTGTAGCAGCTCTCCTCTCACCCTAGACCCATGAGAGGGAAGAGCACAGTTCTACTGCCTATGGCTGAGGCACTTTCCAAAATTCTGGCTATGGAAGCCCCTACTCAATTCTAGAGCAAGTGCTCCAATCTTTGGCCTGAGACTACAATGCTGGTGTGGGGCACACTGCCAGGTCACCAAAGAATGTCTGGCTGTGTATGTGACTGGATTAAAATTCCATGCTGCTATTGGTTTTGGGTTGGGGAAAATGCCTGCAGTTCTTTCAGATGTCTTTCCTTCTCAGTGTCTCCAAGCTTCCCTCCAAGTTATCTCTGTGGCTTAGAAGGAACACAGTGCTCTCCCTTTGGCCTGGGTTGCTCAGATCCCTAGTGGAAAGGTCAATCACGAGGGAGGCTCTCTGACTCTCTCACTATAAGATTTCACTCAGTTTTATCAGCCAGGTGCCTTCACAGGCGCTGTTTGCCCCTATTCTCCTCCCCAGGATTTGGGATATCCTTCATGATTCTGGTGGACTCCCATTTCCCTTCTTGAATTAAAGCTCACAGAGTTGATCTTTATGCACTAGTTTGCTATTTCCAAATGGCTTAGGCATGCTAAAAGCTTCTAATCTGCCATTTTTGGGGGAAAAACACAAATATTTTCAAACCAGGAAATTTTGAATGTATAACTGTATAATTTATGATCTCAAACGTTTCCACATTAAAGCTCTGGTGTTCTGTAGCCAAGAAGTGTGTTTACTGGTATAACCCATAACATGACAGCTATGGTTTTGCCCAGTGGATGATTCATTTTTGGCTCAGACTTCTTTATAAATGTACTTTCCCCATGATTTTCTTCATCATTACAAGGAAAGGAAGATGAACAGTGGGACAAAATAATAGCTTCTTAGTGCTGTAAAAGACAGTAAAATTCTGTAGCAATATTGTTAACTATATTTGAGACAGAGGATCTATATAACTTCTGGGAAATTAAATATAGAAATGGATAATATAAATAATATTTTCTTACTTAAAGCATGAACATTTTTCATAGGTGAAACTATTCTCCTTAAAACAAAAAGTCAACTCCGGATAAATCACAGTAAACTTAAACAACTTGCTGCACAGAAAATGGTAAGCTAAACCTAGACCAGAAGAGAAATTTTGATGGAACAAGAACAAAAATAATTTTCTTAAAAATAATCAGCTAGATACAATTTTCCCCATTCCTAGGGAATAGAAAAGTTACTAGGGGAGCAATGAACGTTTAACAGTTGGACCCTCTAACACCATATTTATAGCTCTTAAAATACGTATTTTGTTTAAACATACCAGCTAATCAATTGCATATAATTATCATTATTTTAATATGCCACGTTATTTTCAATTAATTTACTTCTAACTTTACAAAGCCCTAAGCAAAAGAAGCTTCCAGTGATTACAAATGAAATTCCCATCAGGACTGCAACATTGTGTGTGGTCCCCAAATGGACTTGCTAGTGGGAGCAGGAGAAATTGGGAAATGAGTGTCCCACAGAGCTTATCAAAATAGAGATAGAAAACACTATTTCTCTAATAATGCTTGCCTAATTTTTCTCATAATCAAATACTTTACATCGTGATTTTAGCAAAAAGGTCGAGAAGCGATCATAATCAGATACTTTATATAGAGTCAAGTCTGACCCCTTAAATAAATTCCAGTTTCATCATCTGTAGAATGGGTAAGAGTAATAGAAACATCAAAATATGATTGAGAGTCGTGTCCAGTTTAATACTTGTCCTGGACAAACATTTCCTTATATGAACAGTAACTTACATGGTAACTCTACAATTATAAGAAAAACAAAAAATTTAAGTTCCTTTAGTTTACAAATTTCCTCTTTTTCTAGGAATTAAACCTGTATTGATTAATTTCCCTTTTCTATACTGAAACTCTGCCAAGATCCAAACACAGAGAGCATTCCATTATTTATGGGTTCAAGAAGTGTTTAAATGTTTAATAGGACTTAATATGTATACAACGTGAAATATGACATCAGCAATCCACAAGAAACACACAGATTAGTACATAGTTTGCCATTTGTCACTGTAATTTGGCAAGCAAGGTTTCCACAGCTACTAAAAGAGGCAACAATTTTTATACATCTGGAAAGTTTCATTCAAACTGTACTTTAACACTTTTGACTACACTCACAACAGCAATAATAGATAGAGTTATATAGTACTTGTCTTGAGGATAAATTGCTTCAATTATTTTATTCTGAGAAACAATGAGTCAGTCTGATATTAGGGCAGTTATGAAAAACAACATCGTTTTCATTCTTCAGACTATTTCACTGATCACAGAGACCTTCTCAAAATGTACTTTTACTAAACTCGTCTTAAAAACCTATTTTTTTCTACAGTATCTGGTCGTTTTTGTACTTTACTTAGTGATATGTCTTATAAAGTGAGATCGCATTTCTCCCTCCAACAAAACTGCATGTGTGTAGAGAGAATCTGTGCTAGTGTTCTCTAACTTTTTCTATACCTACAAAATATAAAGAAGATTATTATCTATCTAAAATGTTTTCTACAATGATGCTAAACATCAATAGGGACACAATGAATGCATTTATTTCATCCAAAACCACAAGGCTAGGTTTTAAGAAGCCTAATATCAATGAGAAAGAATTTTAAATGGCTTCTGTAGGCCCAGTCTAGAAAGCTATAGTAAACCGAAGCACTGTAATATGACCAAATAAATTTCATGGCACCTTTAAATTGTTAGTGTAATCCACGTAATGTTAACATTTGTTCATTTTGATATCAACTTTTATGACAAGTGAAACTGCCATTTTTTGATTGCCACTGCTTGCAGACATGAATAGATACTCAAAAGGAAATAAAAATGAACAAACACATGATTGTACCACAAATGTTTTAATTAAGATTATCCACGTAATTTGCATCACTCGTTTAAATTGTTTAGAGCCGATTTTTATTTTCTCCTCACTGACAAAGATGGGCTTAATATTCCCCTCAGTTTGATTATGTTTTAGATAGTTATCTTCCTTACCCTATTCCTGCCTTCCCTTTCCTTTTCTTTTGGTTTTTGTTTTTTGAGACGGAGCCTCACTCTATTGCCCAGGCTAGAGTGCAGTGGCATGATCTTGGCTCACTGCAACCTCTGCCTCTCAGGTTCAATGATTCTTATATCTCAGTCTCCCAAGTAGCTGGGACTATAGGTGCCTACCACCATGCCCAGCTGATTTTTTGTAATTTTAGTAGAGACGGGGTTTCACCATGTTGGCCAGGCTGGTCTCAAACTCCTGACCTCAGGTGATTCACCTGCCTTGGCCTCCCAAAGTATTGAGATTACAGGCATGAGCCACTGACTTCCCTTTTCTTAGATAAGTTACTTTAGAAAACTTGTAATTGTTTTCTCTTCTCCTTTGAGATGTAAATCATTTAAAATTCTTGCCAGTTGTCTTTGGGTAATGCCAATTAGCAAACACAGGTGACTTATGTAACTTACCCCACCTCAGCTCTTAACTCTCCAGCTCTTGTTTTAAGAGTAGCTGAGTTTCAACAGACTTCTAGCCTCTCTCCCATATTTCACTATTGTTGAATTAAGCCCTTTTTGTCCATTCAACTTGACCACCCAAGACTATGGACTTCACAAGGTATAGAGTTGACATAAGAACCTCTTTTATTCATAAATTACTCAGTCTCAGGTAGTTCTTTATAGCAATGTGAGAATGGACTAATACAATAGTATATAAGTAACTTAAAATATATGTTATTCTTATTTACCTATTAAGGTTATATTATGCTAACGGGCCTGTGCCTCGCATTGTCCATAGCCCAAAGCAGATTTTCAGAAATTATTTGCTGAAAGGACAATTAGGTGCTTCTAATCAGGGCCAGTTTCGTTATATGATGACTAAGGTGAATTATGGTCAATGAATTCTTCAGGTATGTTCAATTAGCACTGTATAGAGACTGGACTTAAGATTTTTTAATTAGAGAGAAGACTGATTTTGCAATAATTTTTTTATAATTTAATACAAACTGAAAAGTGTTTAATGAATCTGATTCCATTACTCTAAATATTTTATACATTGAATTAAAAGTAAAAAGTATCTTCAGTCTTTGCTGTTCTTTCTTATAATTTCCACACAGGACAATTCTTGTGCTTTCACTGGTGTGGTAATTGCTTTCATCTGTGAACAGTTAAAGAACCCTGTCCATTTCTCTTTACTAACCACATTATTTGAAAATCAATCATTAGATTACTCTACATCAAGTAGACTGAAAAGTAATATGTCTATATATGTATTCAATAGTCTTTCTGCTCAGAACCAGAAAGTAGATAGCAGTGGCCTTTTATTTCAGTAGTCTCTCTGTGTTCAACTCTTTATTATAGAATAAATCCACTTAGCATAGTTCACAAAAAATACAGTTGGGAAAGGATTTACCTTAGAAAGACCAAAGCAAGTCATGGGATTCCTTTTCTTCTTATGAAAAAAGATATCACATTTCTCTTGAAAACAATTTTGGAAAATAGGCCTATTTCCTCATAGTAACACTGCTCTACTTATGTATTTATTTGATTTTAATCTGACTAATGAAAAAATCCACAACAATTTTTGGTGCTGAAGTTTGTTTTTTGGTTGGGCTTAAATGTAATTTTACCTCATGTTGAGAAAGAATTGGCTGCAGAAACAAACTTGAAGCTGACAGAGAAAATGCATTTTAAGTTAGTATGTCAATTTAGTACACTTTTAGTGAAGAAAAATGAGAAGTCAACTAAATACTTCTAATTACCTTTAGTTATGGTAGATATTCTGTTGAGAAGTTATGATATTATGTTTATTTGTTTTAATTACACAGGCCTTTTAACATTCAGTTTATGGTGATATTGAGAATTAATATTTTAAAAATTTGAATGAATTGTTACTGACAGATCTTACTGTAAGGGGGCAAAACAAGTATTCTGTTGATAATTCTCTTGTTTAGGAATACACTTTATTAGACACTGTGGGTTATACAAAGGTACGATATTATTTTCTTTTCTGAAAAGGAGACTTCGGGCCAAATTAGGGAAATGAATCTGCATAATATATAAAGGTTTTTCAACTTTCTAGGCAAAAATTATAATGCCAAATGATATTTCTTCTCTGATGGAATTTCCACTTATGGGTATGACTTCTGTGTAAGAAGCCAGTTAAGGAGAAAAGTAGCTAACAAGGACGCTTCTGTGGATAGCTAGAGTTCCTCTTTATAAAGTAATAGTATACTGTGATTTTACCTTTCTTTTTTCTTCCCATCCCTTCAGGTAAAGTTTTCTTTAACAGCATACTTTGGTATTTAGAAAAATAAACAGGGAGCTCTGCTTACAATGGGGATGAGACACGGATATCATGTTATTTGAAGTTATTGTAGCTCAGAGTAAAGGTGCAACGTTAGACCAGATAGATTCTGAAAAGGAAAATATTCCCTGGAGATCGGTGAAACACATGGGAGAGGACTGAACTTTCAGTCTTCATGCAGACAGAGCTCTTGGACTGCAGTAATTGGCTGTTTAATAGAGTGGTACTGGCTGAACTACAGAAAGAAAAAATGAGAACTCAAGGGATCACAGAATAAAAGATGGCATTATTTGTGGATAAAAATATTAATTGAAAGTACTGTCATTTTGTCCTCAACTTATATAAGGCAAGTGGCATCAAAATCATCTTTTTATCAATCATGATTTTTACAAATTGAAGCACAAAGAGTGAGGGTATGTAAGAGAGAAAAAAATCACAAAAAATGATGATGAAGTGGAATCTGCATGAAGGCCAATACCTCCAGGAGTCATAAAAATAAAGAGCTGAAAATTCCATCCATGAATGTAAGAAAAATTCTTCAAATCTAGACAATAATATTCACCCATCCTAGCCCCCAAATTGTTCATTACAACTGATCTCAACTACTTTTCCTCATGTAAATTTAGGAGGCTTTGCAGATCAGCCTGGTATATTAATTTTTAACCAGAAGATTCAACTAATATTTCTATTTGGATTTTGTTTGTTGAGGATCTTGTAAAGACAACTAGAATAGTGGAAGGTCCTTGAGAGCTAATCTCTATGACAGAGTACTCAGTTATGAGTTATTCAAAGTTGCTTTGCAATTAGGGCTTTAGGCAAAAACAGGCAAATAGTCACTGATGTTAAAAATATTCTGGCAGTGCAAATAAAGATGATCCCTCAAAGTGTGCTGGGATTCCAGGCTAAGTCTTAGACTATTTCTTTTCTAATTAGAATATACTAAAGGTAGAAGAATAAAGAAGAGCCTATATCTAACTCCAGCATATTTACATCCTAATTAACTCTGTTAAGATTTTAAATTTTACTTGATGTGATATTATGTGTTATCCACATATATTAATATTTCCAATTTAGAATTGCTTTTTACCACTAATAGTTTCAACATCAGAAAAAATACATACACATTTTATTTAACTTTCCAAAACCTGATTCCATAAACATGTGAAATAAAATCATACTTTCTTTCACGTATATTATAATTGCTCACTTTGACTTACCCTGTATATCTATAGATCATTAAGTACTAATTATTTTATAAACATTTTTAATCAGCATTAGTAGTTTCCTGCATATCAATGGAGGGCTATGAAGTGATTTAAAATCTTTGTTTTAAAATTTGGCTAAATATTTTCCCTTTTATTTTTTCCAGTTTGTTTATCTGACTCTCAAGTTGTAACTGTAGGCATCAAGCAAAAACATTTCTAGAGGAATAAAACATAGTTCAATTATCTTTTTGGACATAATATAATCAAAGGTCTTCTGTGGTACTCTAGCCTATCTTTAAAAGGTTATCAGAAGAGAATACATATCTTGAAAGTATAATTCATTCTAACATAAAAAATTTGACTATCTATACCAGAAGTGGAATTACTACAAAATGATTAGTTTTTGATAGATGAATCTTATTAACTATTAATTCATAAGACAATATTTGCTGGGCACGGTGGCTCAAGCCTGTAATCCCAGCACTTTGGGAGGCCGAGGTGGGTGGATCGTGAAGTCAAGAGATCGAGACCATCCTGGTCAACATGGTGAAACCCTGTCTCTACTAAAAATACAAAACATTAGCTGGGCATGGTGGCGCGTGCCTGTAATCCCAG
>NW_016107361.1:9068066-9201663 GCF_001604975.1 Cebus imitator
AGTCTCGTTCTGTCACCCAGGCTGGAGTGCAGTGGTGCGATATTGGCTCATTGCAACCTCCACCTCCCAGATTCAAGATGTATCCTACCTCAGCTTTCCAAGTAGCTGGGATTACAAGTGCCAATCACCATACATGGCTAATTTTCGTATTTTTAGTAGAGATGAGGTTTCACCATATTGCCAGGCTGGTCTTTAACTCCTGACCTCAGGGGATCCACCAGCCTCGGCCTCCCAAAATTCTGGGATTACAGGGGTGAGCCACCACTCCCAGCCTACTGAGCTACTTCTATCTGCCCTATATTATATCACAGCTGACTTCATATTGTAATAGAAGAGGTAGTCAAAGGAAAGAAAAAAGTGAGTTAACAGACATGTACATGAGAACAAAATAATTAGGTGAAAGCTGGAGGCAGGGGAAGGGTTAAATGGGTATATTTGTTTCTCTTGTTCAGGATAGAATAAACAAGAAATAATTCAAATGAATAGAAATTGTGTCAAGTTCAGTATATAGGTAACTTCTATATCATCAACTGTTGCATAATTAAACAGAGAATACAAATATAATTTTCACTATGTCATTCCTGAAAGTGAGGTCACAGCTTACATTCTCCCTCTGTCCCTTTTCATGTATCATTGCAAAATCTTTAAGTAATTCAGGACATCACTACATCATGGTATAATTCCTATTATCTTTTAAATTATGACTTATTGTTAAGTCCAATTGTGAGAAGTTAGGATCAAATAGTCTGATGGGAAGTTCAGACTATTTGAAAGTAGAGTTCCAGAGTTCGAATCTTCTCTTACTTTCTAAATACATAATTTACAGCAAGTCATTATACTCCTTGGCACTTCTCTTTAAAATGAGGAAGGGCACACATGCCTAGTTTAATGAATGATTTATTTGAAATCACTGTATAGAGTCTAAAGTAATGAATATATTTTGATTATATTGACAAACTTATATAATGATTATGATTTTGGCACCCTTTTCCAGCTGAATATGAAAATAAATATTTTGGTACTTTGTGAAATTTCATGGAAACGCCTATAGAGAAAATTTTTAAAGAAGGAATAAATATTACAGAAGGTGAAGACCTAAATGGTTTTAGATTGTACCCCCTGCCCCACCCACCCCATCACCAGATATGCTCTGGCATGCTCATCAACAAGAAAAAAAAATCGTTTTTGAATACTTAAGAATGTTGGCAAGGTATAAGAGATGCATTGGAAATAAAATCCTGTATAAAGACTTTAAGATGAAAATGCCTCTATTTTAAGTAGTTAAAAATGTCAGGACATGTGAAGGACAAGAATAGACTGAATAGATTAGCATGTTAACAGCTTTGTGGAGTATGAAAAAGTGTCTGAAATGTATTGATTGGTGGCATATACCAGATCAGAAAATAGTGGAAGGGCACATTAGGCTAAAATGTTGATATATTCAAGGTTAATATAGTTTGTAACTCGTAAGACAGGTTGTGTAATACACAGAAAGGGAGAATGTCATAACTGAGATCAAAGTGAATTATGTTTATTCTAATTTAATTCTTCACACAGTGTTTATAACAAATTGAGAGGAAAACCAGGCATTGGACACATTTCAACGGACAGTTGAATTCAAAGAATCTCTCTTTTTGGAAGTTTTGGCTGTAGTTCTTAAAGAAATTAGAAAATCTAAATTGCCTTGAAAGAAACCAGACAACGTTTTTATGTTAGGCAAAATTAGGTACTGGTCCAGAGAAACAGCTGTTCTTAGACTTACAAAATTTAAACTTAGTACCTTCATTTCTCAGCGACTATAAAATAATTTAGGCTATCTTAATAATTTAGGCTTATCATATATGATACGATATCATATGTGAGAATAAAAAACTTAGGTTTGTAGTTTATAAGTGTAGATCCAGATAGCTCAAGGATTGAGCTGTAGAGTATAAATTGTGATCGAGGGGCAGATTTGGGAAATTCAAAATGAGCCAGAAATAGTATTAGGGATAAAGTTAGCAAGGAATTCATGACAACATATTATTTGAGATAAAGATTCATGGGAAGTGTAATAGAAAAAAAAAAACAATTTTTGTAATAGCATTAAATAAGAATTGTTGCTTTGTATTGCTTTTGTGTAGTTAGTTCACGAATGTCTAAATTATATTGTTCCAAGAGCCAGTTTGCCAGAGTAGCCATGAGCATAAACTTGTACCTGTATCTTCAGGCTTTGTGTCTTCACGCTAACCCCGCCCCTACCCCAGTCACTATTGACCGGCCAGTGATCCGTGTATTAGATCTTTGTAATAGATGCTAGAATTCAGCCACCTATGATGAGCTTGAAGATGTACTTAGGGGTTCATGGAAAAAGAAACATAAGCTTAAATAAAGACTGTTCAGAAGTTTGGTTTGGGCAGCTAGTGATCTCTCTCAATGACATCATGGTCATCATGCCCACCTATAATATAAAAGAAAAATAACAAAAATTAAAACTACCAAGTAAGAAATCTTTAACCACGTAAGACTAATGAGACTGTGTGAATGCTGTATAAACCATGACAACAAAATCTTTAGCCCAAAAAGTAAAAGTTGTTCAGCTTTAATTTCTAACTTTGAAGCTTTGTGTAATGTTCCACGATGTTTCCTTTAATATGATAATACTCCACATCATTATGGATTCAAACAGAAAATGAGAAGGTTTATAAAAAGAAAAGAAGAATAACAATTTAAGTATAATTGTTCCCTATTTAAAGGAGATTCAAGAAAATCATCTTTAAATAAACATTTGACTATTTAATTGTGCATTTCCCTAATCCTTGTTTTGTTTGGAATAAAGCTTACACATGATAAATCGCTAATTGCTAAATATATTGAGCAAAAATGGTTGGGAAAATATTTTATAATTTGATTCATTGTTTATTACAATTCTGTGCTTTGTAAAAGAATTCTAAAATAATCATATTTACTCTTTAACTATACTAGGGGACCTATACATCATTTCAATGTGATACTTTTTAAAATTCAATATCTTAAAAAAGAAAACTTCACTGCACCTTAGAACTAGTTAATATGCAGTCCTGAAATATTATGGACAAAAACGCACATCCAGTTACATCTTGATTTGCAAGTCTCAGACAACCCAAACATATATAGAGTTTTGATTCTCTCAGTTTTTAAGATTTTGATGTTTGAAAGTATATCTTAGAAATATACTTTGCTTTGAAATCATTACCTAAAATATCTCCTTGTTCAGGGTCATTTATCTGAAATTTCCCATTTATTTTTCAGAAATTTTCTATTGTTTAAATGTAAGCTATTTACTCATTATGCAAAAAATAACCACAATCATTCTTTGTAATCTATGTAGATAAAATCCATAAAAGAGATAATAGCCAGGCACAGTGGCTCATGCCTGCAATCCCAGCACTTTGGGAGGCTGAGGCAGGTGGATCATCTGAGGTCAAGAGTTTGAAACCAGCCTGATTAACATGGTAAAACCCCATCTTTGCTAAAAATACCAAAAAAAAAAGTTCGCTGGACATGGTGAAGGGCACCTGTAATCCCAGCTATTTTGGAGGCTGAGACAGGAGAAAACCTTCAACCCGGGAGGCAGAAGTTGCAGTGAGCCAAGATCGCACCACTGTGCTCCAGCTTGGGTGACAGAGTGAGAGCCTATCTCAAAAGCATAAATTAAAAAAATTAAAAAAAGATAGTAAATACCTAAAATGAATTATTAAATTTCATTGCAGAACTTTAGATGTACTAAAGAGATACAAATTACCTTCACCAGTTTATCACACTTTCCATAGTGCAAATCCATTCCAGAGATCATTAGGTGTACACATTGCCCTAATATTGGATTATTGACAGCAATGATTATAAAATTTATCCTATTTGTGCACTCAGACTTTCACTTGCTGGCCATTTTTACTCTGGAAACCTTGATATCTCTAAGTTCTCCCATTATGTAACTATGGTTTTCATCACTTTAGCGTGACCAGCCTTGTCTGAGATGGGCCACTTCAGGTACAACATATCATGCTCCAGTGGTTTGTTCCTTCCTACTTCCTGGTGGTGAATACCCCTGACTCTCAATTCAATTTTCTCTCTACGGTGTCCCAGTCCAGCTTGCCTATTATGAGACTTAACATCTTACTCATTTTGGTATGATCCTTCAGCTACCACTTCCTCACCTCCCGCTCATGTAGTTCCTAGATACACATAAATAAAACAGTAACTTAGTTGCTGATTATTCAATGTATGGTTAGTTTATTTGTTGATGTTTGACATTGTGCAAGAGAGACAATGTAATGTAATTTTTAAGGCTATGAGATTTACAATTTGAAATAAATCTGTGTTTGAAATATGCCTCTACTTATTTGCTGTGTGACATTACGGGATTTAGTCAATTTCTATCAGCATCTGTTTTCTTTGATGTAAGAGTGGGAGAGAAGTATTAATTTATTTCTTAAAGTCATTGTAAGGATTCAGTAAGATAATAGATTTAAGAATTTAACATATAACTGGGAAAATATAAGACTTTCAAAATGAAAAGGACTGCTATACACGATCATAACACTCTTGTCATGATTTTGGAAAAATCTGGTGTACTTCTAAAACTGTTAGTTTAATACTCTATTGCTCCAGTCAGGATATGCTAAGTTGTGCTCCCATAATAAATACGTGCAAAAAGCTCAAAGGGTTAAAAAATGATTTATTTTTCAGACATGCTACATGCCCATTTCAGGTCAGCTACAGAACTCTGCTATGTGTCATCATGTTCTGTCTTTGGACCTGATGATGAAACAACAGCCACTATCTAGAACATACAAATCACCATTGCAACAGTAAATAGCAGTGCACAGTAAATAGCAGTAAATTGTCAGTGTGCAGGCATCTAAAACTTCTTGCTTCAAACTGGCATGCTTTGCCCTCACATTTCATTGGCTGGAGCAAGCTGCATAATCACATTTAAAGGTGGCAGGAAAATCCAATTCTGCATTCACCTAAAAGAGAGAGAAAAAAAATTTTTGATGGATAGCATTAATATTTATGATAGTTATCATGTTTCATTCCTCCCAGTTACTATATTAAAAAATAAGAAAAAAAAACCTCAGAATTTACAAGGGAAGGTCACAAGGAGCACTCTTCTCAGAGACAAAAACTTCTTTCAGTTAGCTTTACTTTGAAATACTCCTGAAACAAAAGTATTCTTGCTGAAAAGTGAGATAGATCTCTGATTCCTAAAGTAACTCTGTAGAATCCAACCTTCTAGATGGTAAGAAGAAGGTCTTGTTACAGCCCACAATTTTATTCAAGGATCCTCTTAGTTGTGACTGTGTATCAGAGTCATTTGTTTTATTTCATTTTGTCTTTAACATACGCATGGTTAGGCTTCACAGAAGAGCTAACTTGAATTTCAAACAGGATCTTACTGGGTGGTCAAAAACTAAAAGTGCCACCTTATTCAAAGGTAGGAATCAATCTACTTTGATTTTTAATTCATTTCTAATGAGATTCTTAGACACATGTAAAAGACATATGTGAATGAAGAATGTAAAAAAAATTTTCCTAAAATTGCAAGTGCATATCATGCACACACACACACACACACACACACACACACACACACACACACCTATATGCATATATACTCTTTCACGTGTATATAAAATATATATTAAATTATAATGTAACATAAACATGTATATTCTTCTTTAGTTATTCATATTTTATTTATACTTACAAACCTTGGGAAACTAGATGTAGAAATGGGACTAAAATATTACATTTGTTAATCATATTTATCATAAAATGTGTATATTTTTCTTTTTTTTAGATAATCATAGTTTGTAGGATTTTCTTACTTTAAGAATGCTAGGTATGTTCGTGAATTCCTTATACAATGACAACAACATCTTTTTTTTGTTAAAAAATTTATTTAAATAGGTTTTTGGGGAACAGGTGATGTTTGATTACATGAATGGTTTATTTACTGGTGATTTCTGAGATTTTGGTGTTCCGATCACCCAAGCAGTGTAAACTGTACCCAATGTGGAATATTTTATCCTTCACCTTCTCCCATCCTTTTCCCAAAGCTCATTTTATCATTTTTAAGCTTTCGCATCTTCATAGCTTAGCTCACATTTATGAGTGAGAACATAGGATGTTTGGTTTTCCATTTCTAAGTTACTTCACTTAGAATTGCATTTTTCTGATTATTAGTGATGTTGAGCATTTTTTCATGTTTGTTGGCCATTTCTATAACTTCTTTTGAGAATTCTGTTTATGTCCTTAGCCCACTTTTTGAATGGAATTGTTTGCTTTTTTCTTCCTGATTTGTTTGAATTCCTTGCAGATTCTGGCTATTAGTCATTTGTCAGATGTATACATTGTTAAGATTTTCTTCCATTCTGTGCGTTGTCTGTGTTACTATGCTGATTGTTTCTTTTGCTGTGCAGAATTTTTTAGTTTAACTAACTCTGATCTATTTATCTTTGTTTTTGTTGCATTTGCTTTGGGGCTCTTAGTCATGAAGTCTTTGCCAAAGCCAATGTCTGGAAGCACTTCCCCAAGGTTATCTTCTAGAATTTTTATGGTTTCCGATATTAGATTTAAGTATTTGATCCATCTTGAGTTGATTTTTGTATAAAGTGAGAGATGGTGATCCAGTTTCATTCTTCTACATGTGGCTAGCCAATTATCCCAGCACCATTTATTGAACAGGGTGCCTTTCCCCTCTTGATGTTTTTGTTTGAAGTCAGATAGTACAATATCTCCAGATTTTCTCTTTTTGCTTAGTCTTGCTTTGGCTATGTGGGTTTGTTTTTTGGTTTCATATGAATTTTAGGATTGGTTTTTCTAGTTCTATGAAGAATGATGTTGGTATTTTGATTTGAACTGCATTGAATTGGTAGACTGATT
Source organism: Cebus imitator (assembly GCF_001604975.1). Lineage (NCBI taxonomy): Eukaryota > Metazoa > Chordata > Mammalia > Primates > Cebidae > Cebus > Cebus imitator. The sequence continues at coordinate 9,074,973 of NW_016107361.1, forward strand.
TTGGCACTGTGGTAATTTTCACAATATTGATTCTACCCACCTAATGATTAACATTCAGCTCCTTGTTATGTATGTAAATTTCTGCAGCAGGTTTGATTTTGTCCTCAGAAAATGGGATTTTATTTTCTATCACATTGTCAGCCTGCAAATTTTCCAAAATTTCTTCTGCCAAATTATCTCTCTCAGGTTCAAAATTTCACAAATCTCTAGGGCGGGGCAAAATGCCATGAGTCTCTTTGCTAACACATAGAAAGAATCACCTTTGCTCCAGTTCCCAAGAAAGTCCTCATCTCCATTTGATACCACCTCAGCTTCAATTTCATTGTCCATATCATTATTAACATTTTGGTCAAAGCCATTGAACAAGTCTCTAGGGAATTCCAAACTTTCCCACATTTTCCTGTATTCTTCTGATTCCTCCAAACTGTTCTAACCTCTGCCTATTAACCAGTTACAAAGCTGCTTCCACATTTTTGGGTATTTTTTTCAGTGGCACACCACTCCACTGATACCAATTTACTGTATTAATTCATTTTCATCCTGCTGATGAAGACATACCCAAGACTGGGTAATTTACAAAAGAAAGAGGTTTAATTAGACTTATAGTTTCACATAGCTGGGGAAACCTCACAATCATGGTAGAAGGCAAGGGACAGTAAGTCACATCTTACGTGGATTACATGAGGCAAAGAGAGAGAAGCTTCTATAGGGAAAATCCCTCTTATAATACCATCAGATCTCGTGAGACACATTTGCTATCATAAGAGCATGAGAAACACAGGCCTCCATTATTCAGTTACCTCACACTGGGCCCTTCCCACAATATGTGGGAATTCAAGATGAGATTTGGGTGGTGACACTGTCAAACCATATCAAGTTCTTATTTTATGCTACTGTAGTCTGTGAGAGTACTTGATGTAATTTTGATTTTATTATATTTATTGAGATTTGTTTTGTGGTCTATCACATCATCTGTTTTGGAGAATGTTCCATGTGCTGATGAATAGTATGGATATTCTGCAGTTGTTGGGTAGAATGTTCTGTAAATATCTGTTAACCCCAATTGTTTGCGGGTATAGTTTAAGTTCATTGTTTCTTTGTTGACCTTCTGTCTTGATTACCTGCCTAGTGCTCTCCATGAAGTACTAAAGCCCTTCACTATTATTGTGTTGCTGTCGATGTCATTTCTTAGATCTAGTAGTAAATGTTTTATAAATTTGAGAGCTTCAGTGTTAGGTGCATATATAACATATATGCATATAATCTAGGATTGTGATATTTTCCAGCTGGACAAGTCTTTTCATCATGCAATGTCTCTCTTTGTCTTTTTTAACTGCTGTTGCTTTACACTTTGTTTTGTCTGATAGCCACTCCTGCTTGCTTCTCATGCATATTTGCATGGAATATCTTTTCCCACACCTTTACCATAAGTTTAAGGGAGTCCTTATGTGTTAGGCGAGTCTCTTGAAGATAATATATACTTTATTGGTGGATTGTTACCCATTCGGTCATTCTGTATCTTTTAAGTGGAGCATTTATGCCATTTACATTCAACGTTAGTATTGAGATATGAGGTACTATTCTATTCATCATGCTATTTGTTGCATAAATACCTTGTTTTTTTTAATTGTGTTGTTGTTTTATAGGTCCTGGGAGATTTATGAATTTAAAGAGATTCTTTCTTAGTATATTTTAAGGATTTATTTTAAGATCTAGTACTCCTTTCAGCACTTCTCATAATGCTGGCCTGGTAGTGGCAAATTCTCTCAACATTTGTTTTTCTGAGAAAGACTGTGCCTTTCCTTCATTTATGAAGCTTAATTTTGCTGCATCCAAAATTCTTGGCTGCTAAATTGTTTTGTTTAGGAGGTTAAAGATACAACCCAATCCCTTTTAGCTTGTAGAGATCTGTTGATCAATCTTCTGTTAATCTGATAGGTTTTCCTTTATAGGTTACCCAAGGCGTTTTCCTTGCAACTCTTAAGATTCTTTCGTTTTTCTTAACTTTAGATAGCGTGATGACTATGTTCCTAGGCAATGATCTTTTACAATGAATTTCCCAAGTGTCCTTTGGGCTTCTTGTTTTTGGATATCTAGATCTGTAGCAAAGCTGGGGAAGATTTCCTTGATTATTCCCTCAAATATGTTTTCCAAATGTTGAAGTTTCTCTTCTTCCTCCAGAACACCAATTATTCTTAAGTTTGGTCATTTAACATAATCTCAAATTTTTTGGAGGCTTTGTTCATTTTTTAATATTTTGGCTTCATCTTTGTTGTATTAGATTAATTAAAAAGCCTTGTTTTCAAGCTCTGAAGTTTTTTCTTCTACTTGTTCAATTATATTCCTGAGACTCCCCAGTGTATTTTGCATTTCTCTAAGTGTATTCTTCATTTCAAGGAGTTGTGATTGTTTCTTATTTATGCTACCTTTTTCTCTGGAGATTTTCTTATACATATCCTGTAACATTAAAAAAATTTCTTTAAGTTGGTATTCATCTTTCTCTGGTGCCTCCTTGAATAGCTTAATAATTGACCTTTTGAATTCTTTTTCTTGGCAATTCAGAGATTTCTTCTTGGTTTGGGTCTACTGCTGGTAAGCTGATTTGTTCTTTTGGGGGTGTTAAAGAACCATGTTTTGTTATATTACCAGAATTGTTTATTTGGTTCCTTCTCATTTGGGTAGACTATGTCAGAGGGAAGATCTGGGACTCAAGTGCTGTTGTCCAGATTCTTTTATCCCATAGGGTACTCCCTTACGGTGATGTGCTCTTCTCTTCCCCTAGGGTTATATCTTCCTGAGAGCTAAACTGTAGTAATTTTTATTTCTCTTCTGAATCTAGTCATCCGACAGATCTACTGGGCTCTTGTCTGGTACTGGGGAGTATCTACAAAGAGTCCTGTGATGTCCTGATCCATCTTCAGGTCTCTCAGCCATGGATACCAGCACCTGCTCCAGTGGAGGCAGCAAGGGAGTGAAGTGAACTCTGCAAGATTCCTTGGTATTTTTGTTTAGTGCACTGGTGTTGTGTTGGTTGGCCTCCAGCCAGGAAGTGGCGCTTTTTTTTTTCAGACGAAGCTTTGCTCTTGTTGCCCAGGCTGGAGTACAATGGCACGATCTCAGCTCACCACAACCTCTACCTCCCGAGTTCAAGCAATTCTCCTGCTTCAGCCTTCTGATTAGCTGGAATTATAGGCATGCATCACCACACCCCCTAATTTGATATTTTTAGTAGAAATGTGGCTACTCCATGTTGGTCAGGCTGGTCTTGATCTCCTGACCTCAGGTGATCTTCCTGCTTCGGCCTCCCAAACTGCTGGAATTACAGGTGTGAGCTGCCGTACCTAGCCAAGGAAGCGGTGCTTTCAAGACAGCAGCATCACCTGTGGTAGTATAGGGAGGATATCAGTTTGCCCTAGGATCACTTGGAAAAGTATTTGGTTTCTTAGGCAGTGGGCAGGGCCCTACAGCTCCCAGGAGATTATGTCCTGTGTCTTTGACCACCACGGTGGTAGAAAAAGACCATGAGGTAGGGGCAGTGTTAGGCATGTCTGAGTTCAGAACTCTCCTTGTGCAGGGCTTGCTATGACTGCTGTTGAGGATAGGGGTGTGGCTCTCAGGCCAATGGAACTAAGTTCCTAGGAGTATTGTGGCTGCCTCTGCTGCATCATACAGGTTTCCAGGAAAGTGGGGGACAAATGGCACTTAAAGGCCTCACCCAGCTCCCACACAGCTTAAAAGGCTGTTCTCACTCCCACTGTGCCCCGTACAACACCAAGTTTATTTCCAGGCAGTGGGGGAGCAGAGCTGAGAACTTGATCCAGGCCACAAGCCTCCCTGCTGAAAAAGCAAACAGGACTTTCAGGTTTTGCATCTCCTCACCTGCCATGGCTTCTGTGCTCCTGCCTGCACTCCTGGTTTGCCCCTCCCCAAGGCTTTGTCCGGGAAACTTCTTATTTGGTTGAAATTGTTACTAAGGTCAGCTGGAAGTTTCCTTCTCCCTATAGTCTTCCCTTATTCCACTGGTAGCCCTCCCAAGGATGCCTGTGAGACAAAGTCACAAATGGTTTCCCTGGGCACTGAGAGTGCCCACAAGGCTCTTGCTGCTGCTTCCTCTACCCCTATGTTTCACTGGGCTGTATAAATTCATCTCAGCTCCAGGTGAGGCCAAATCCATCTGTGATCTGGACTTTTAGCTGCCCCAGTGAGGATATGTGTTTGGAGACAGATGATCCCTTTTTCACACTTTCACACTTTGGGGACTAACAGTTTCTTGGCTGTCTCCTTCAGCCTGCAGCAGCAATCCACTTCCTTCAATGTGTCCGTGGATGTTCCTGCAGTAATACATGAAGTGAAGGTTCATGATGTGAGCCTCCACCACATGCTGCTCTGTCTGTCTGAGTAGGTGCTTCAAGTTAATTGTGTCTCCCATCCACCATTTTCTCCCCTAATTTCCTAAAAAAGTTTATATATTTTATAGCAGCGTGTTGTAAGCATTTAGCACATGTAAATCAAGTACATTTTCATAATGAGTTTTTCCTTGATTTATCTATTTACATGATTTAAGACGAAACAATCGCCATCTAGGAAGGTCACCTCAGCACTAATAATCTTATAGTATGGTAATATCATTTTAATTTTTAAAAAAACTTGAGCTTTCAACCACTGTTCTGTTTCCTTTTAAAGTTAAGAGTGCCAAATTATTTGATCCAGGTATCATACATGCATAATTACTCTTAGTGGATTAGGCTAAGACATTTTTATGCAGATAAGAATTAAAGCCGGTAATGGGCAAAAGAAAGTCTACATATTGATAGTGGTCAAAACAAATAGGAGCCAAAGCTGAGTCTTTCCAGAATCAAATATTAAATTGGATTTATTGATTCCCATTGATAGAGACTGCTGTAAGCAGAATGTGTAATTCCATGCAAAGGTAATTGTTTAAACATCCCTTAGAGAAATAGTAAATTCCTAACACTATATGGAAAGTCCTAAGAAGCATATCAGAATCCATTAACTTGTAAATTTATATCATAGAATTATTCAAAACAATCCTTCAATGTATGCCATATTACAAAATTTAAAACAAGCAAACTCAGTCTCAAAGAAGTTACCTAATTTTCATATGGCTTTCAAGCTAGTAAGTGGTAAGGCCAGAATCTGATGCCAAGATTTGTCTATCATTAAGGACAAGTTTCTTCTCTACCTCTGAAACAACACAGAGATACACCAGCCCCATGCTGTCTATGTCCAATTATTTATTACTTGCATACCCAAAACATGGCACAGTGACTTGCTTACAGTAAGTTGAATGTTTGTTATGATGTAAAGAAAGAAAGTATCATTCCTTCCTGCTTATCTATGCCACTCTCAGAAGACTGCAAACTTCGATTTAAGGCAGAATTAACTATGGAACTTAACGATTCATTTCTGATTAAAAAAAAAATACTAGACATCTCTTTAAATTTCTGTGCCTTTAATGTCTACATTTCTAAAGAGATCCTTTCTTCAGCTATCTGGTTTGAAGGAAGGAGTAGAGCACATGTAGAGCACATTTGAGGAAAGGGAGAATTAGGCAAACCCATTTCAAAGAGAATGGTTTTATTTTTCCCTCTCTGTTTTTGCCTCTCATATATAAGGTTCTCTGTATTTTTAAAAGAGTATGATAGGAAAAAGACAAAGCCACCAAAATAATGTATTTTATCTTTATGTGGTCTAGTGAGATATATATTGTTATTATTTCAATCTTATAAATTATGGACCAAAGCCCATAGAGAATCAATATTTTACTCCAAATCACATAAATGAGTAGTAAAATAGTTAGAGTTGAAAAATCTCACAAAAATCAGATTCCAGAATCTGTGGTCTTAAACACGGAACACTTAGAATATTGCCTGGCATAACGTAAGTATTCAATAAGCGCTTTATTGTTGTATTGCTTCTCCTCAACCTTTTATGGTATTACTTTTCTTCAGCTATCGTACATCGGATGTTTTCTACTTTGATAAGATATTGAAAGGTAAAAATGATCAAACTTGTAAAGTGAATAACTATATAAGTCTATCCACTCTGACTACTGCAAAATGGGTATGAGAAGAATCAGATTCCTTTTATAATTTGTTATAAGATAAATTTTGTTATTTAATAAAATAAATATATTCAACATGGAAAAATAGAACCCAAAATCAAAGGAAAAGACAGAATGAACTTGATTGATTAGTAAGTATAAAATAAATTGATTAAAAAAATGGTAGTCACAGTGGCTCACACGTGTAATCCCAGCACTTTTGGAGTGACTTCGGCAGGAGAATCACTTAAGCCCAAGAAGTTGCTGCAGTGAGCCATGACTGTGCCACTGCACTTCAGCCTGAGTGACATAGCAATACCAAACCCTCTCTCTAAATAAATACATAAACAAAGTTTAAATATACAGACAGGCAAAACAGACCAAAAATTTAAATAACAATTTATGTCTTACAACATTCTTTGAGAAAATAAAAAAAGGTGTAAGCCACTCAACTCATTTTATAATGTTGGTGTACCTTGATTTCAAAATGCATGTATTAGTCTCTATTGATTACATTACAATTTGAGATAACATAGAAAAGATCAAAGCCAGAGGTTTGTGCAACTAAGGTTTAATCTTGCTACAGGATTGGCTGAGGATTCACTCACAAGAACATCACATTTGTTTCAAGATAAATTTATCAAATGGAGTAACTTACCAATGTTTATGGAAAAGTAAAGTTCATATTTATATAAAGAAACGGATTTATATTAAAAAGAACCTAGTCAATCAGTGAGGCGAGGGAATAATAAGAATTATCTATGCTAACAACATATGTGCAACAAGAGCAACTCTCTCCATTATATATGAGAACAATAAAATAAAATAACACATTAAAACTTTCAAATCATGTATGTGGGATAGGGTAGTAAAATAGGTGAAAAGGTTAGTGAAAATATGATATTTTCATGAACAGTTATTTTAAAACTAGCTGTATTCAATAATGTATGAAAATGTTTCCATATCAACTAATATTTATGTATAATTTTATCACAATTTTTAAACAGTTTTTCATTATATTGAGATCATAATGCACACACCAACACACAATTGATGAAAATGTATTTCCTTTTTTAAGAAGAAACAATGTCACAACAAACATTCTTTTAACTATATATTTGCTTAGTTTTTTTTTTATAGATATGTAATTATTATACACATTTGTTTATCAGTATTAACAGCTTTTTGATGGAGGTATTAGGTTTTTCTAAATACAGAATTTTGTTGCCTGTGAGCAAGGATAATTTGACTTCATCTGTTCCAATTTGAATGCACTATATTTCTTTCTCTTGCCTAATTGCCCTGGTTTGGACTTCCAGTACTATGTTAAATGAAAGTTCTAAAACTACACATCTTTGTCTTGTTCCAGATCTTAGAGAAAAGGGAAATTGCCTGAAAGTAGCTTCTTAATTGCTAAAATAATACTAAAATGCGTAAAGGAAAGCAATAAACTTCATTTATTAATCACAGGCTGAATATTGGGCTGAATCCTTGAAACTGAATTTGACCTTCTTGGTTTACAGCTGGAATCCAGGTCCAGTGCTGGAGAAGGATGCGCAATTCTCATCTAACAAATGCGCTGGTGAAGTCTTAAGAAATCTGAGATATTTTTTACAAGTGTGCAGGAATGGTTTTAGCTGTCAAATAATTTACTGCTCTATCCATTTACCTGTGTCACTGTGATCTAACCATCTTTCTTTTAAACAGATCCGATTTTAAGCCAAATTTAAGTGACTAGTACTTCTTAATCCTGTTCACTAATAAGGGAAGCTACCATTAAATGATTTTCAACGGATACTTAGAACCTTTTCATACCTACTATTTTCCTTGTGTTGTTTCATATTTCTTATATAGCCTTCATTTTCATTTTCACCTGCCATCTCCCACTTCCCAAAAAGTTATCTATAAGAAATGCCCTGTCTTGAAAAGTCTGAAAGTGTGTTTCATAGACAACTTTAACATATTTTACTTGAAAACAACCAGACATCTAGCCGATACTTTGTCTCCTGGATTAGAAAGCAATGAAACTTAGTTCCTCCTTCGTATTCTACATGCCACTCTGACAGCTCTCTCCCAAATACCCAGCCCATGGAGACTTCACTTTATGTTGTGGATGTTTGCTTATAGGACTATTGTTGCAAAGTGTTTCTAATTTTTATTTATTTATTTTTTTTTTGGAAAAGGACAGGAAAACAATACAATTTAATATAATGATAGTTTTTCTTTGGATCATATAACAAATAAAACAGGGAAACATGGCACACCCATTAGTTTTTGTTGTTGTTGTTTTAGAGACAGGCTCTGTCTCTGTTATCCAGGCTGCAGTGCAGTGGCCCTATCATAGCTCACCATAACCTCAAATTTTAGGGCTCAAGCAATCCTCCTGACTCAGCCTCCTAAGCAGCTGGGACTACAGGCACATGCCATTATGCTCAGCTCATTTTATTCTATATTTATAGAGATAGGGTCTCATTATATGGTCTAGGCTGGTCTCAAACTCCTTAGTCTAAGCAATCCTCCTGCTTCAGCCTCCCAAAGTGCTGAGATTACAGGAGTGAGTGACTGTTCCTGGCCCCATGAGTTTTTGAAAATCACATTTTTAAACACGAAACTACATAAGAATTTTACTTTCAGTTCAACTTTAACAACCTCAATATAAATAATCAGAAAAAGACACTAGAGAAAGGCGATAGTTAAAAAGCATTTAGTACTTTCATATTAGATGGCTGCAACTCTTTTTCATTGTTTACTCCTATGTGACTCTTAGATATATCGTATTAGACACTTTTAAGACTTTTTGAAGGACATTTAAGGAAATGTATTTTTCTTAGTTTTCTCTGAGCTCTTCACATGTTCACAAATGCTTCATGTCAGCTATTGAATTTTATCCTAATGCTTGCAAATTTCGTTTTATTCTCTCTCTTTATTTAGAAGAAATTGGTTTAACAATTTCATTTACTTCTGTGATGCAAATATGAGATTGTCTTATTTTGGAATGCATCTGGTCAATTAGCTGCTATATGAATAACTAAGCCAACGTTATTTGATTTTGGATTTCTATGTAGATATATAATTGCTTGTCAGTGCCTTGAATTGACTCTCAGAAACTATTTTTGAACTTGATATATTTGTTTCAAGCCCTTAGCTGGCCCTTCATAAGATCTATTGTAATTGAACCATTATTGAATCTCATCATAGCACACATTTTTCTTTTCAGGTACATAAGCTAATCCACATGTGGCTATGATTTGTGTGATTTTTTTATTACTTACATCTGCCCTATCTCTAAAGTTTATCTCTTTTATCTTCTCTATTAATTGGAAAGTAAAGTGAATCTTTATTCCACTAACAGACGTAGAAGGCATTGATCAGATAAATGAGATTTTAGAATAGCTTCTAGAAACATAATTATTTTTAATCATATTTAAATGTATCCATATTTTAGTTAATGTGAAAAACTATTAATAATAATGCATTTTAATTGAGTTTGTACAATCTACTGGTATTTGGCAATACTGCTATTTGCTATAAGGTAAATGTAAATGTACTTGTTTCTTTTTTATTTCATCTAGTTGCAAAGCCCTTTTTAGCTTTGAATATAATTCCCTTACTCTTTTGAAAAATTCCTCAACTTCTAAGCTTGGAAAAGAATTTTCTTTTTATAACAAAAATAGCCTCTTAAAACCTTAAACTTTACCTGTGCTTCCTACCTCAATTCCTTCTACCATGGGGACCTTATTCAATTATCTGCACTCACTCCTGAATCTTTAATTTCTCTTTCCCTAGTAGCTCTTTGTTTGGATTATTATTAACCTTTAAAGAACAACAACAAAAAAGCAAAAAAAGTGAAACTTTGCCTTGACCTTATTAACCACATGGCCTCCTGTCATTTTTTGTCTTCTTTCTGTCATAAAGCTAAAAATAATCATTGAAACCCAGGGCCCTCTTCTCAATAATTCTTATTTTACTCCCAAACTTTAATGAAACTCCTCTCTCCAAGGTTGCCAGTTAGGTCTTAAATGCCATCTTGTAATAGATACACTTCAAGGGAGGTAGTACAGTAAATGCTTGAGAGCATGGTTGCTGGGGCCAGAATTCTCATATTTAAATCTCAGCCCCACCATTTACTCACCTCACTGTCATTATTTGTAAAATCAAGACATCACATTATTTATTTCATTTGATTTTTTTAAGCTTCATGTGATAATGTGTAAATAAAGCATTTACACTAAGGCCTACAACATGACTCAGTATATGAAATCATTAGCCATTGTTATTATTCAAAACTTCATTTTGGCACATTCCTTTATCTCAGATAATCTTTGTGGATTGTTCACATGCATCGCTTCTCCTCTTCTAATCTCCATGCTAATGCCCCATACAGTAAAGCCTACCCAAATCACTCCACGTAGAGTATTTTTGCACTTGCCCGTAATCCAGCCTCTATCAATCACTATTCTCTGTAATACTATTTTATATTATTGTTTGTATTGCTTCTTACTCTTATTATTAATTTTATATGCTTATTTGTTTATGTATTATTCAATGCCAATCTTCATAGCAATATTCTTAATAGAAATAGGATATATGGAAGCCTATCTGTTAGGTTAATGAGGTTAATGACTACCTCCAGCATATAATGGGCTTTCTAGAAATACCTGTTGAAATTATAAATATTCATCATTCCTATTAAGTGACATATCAGCTCCATTCAAATTGTTCCCAATTTTCAGAATGGTAACGTGAACATTTTATCATTCTAGCAAAACCATACTGACAAAAAATTTTAAGTCAAATAAACTGCAACTTAAAGTGTTCCTACATTGTCCTAAGGGCACACAGAAACATGAATATATGTATATGAATATATATTCATGTATATATAAATATCATAAATATGAGTATATATAAATATATATATAAAGAAATCTTAAATCTTTATTAAGACATATATATATATATACACACACATATATATGTATATATATAAAGAAGCCTAAATCTTAATAAAACAGTGAGGGTCTATATCACTTGGCCACATAGCTAGCTTCCTCCCTCACCACATCCCCCAGCTTAGCATATCAAAACTCCACTCTAGACATGTGTGGACAAAATTTGCAGCTCCTTTTCCCTCAGATTCCACTCAAAGAATATAGTATTATCAGCCTAAACTGAGTGGCAGAAAGGCCAACTCTCAAAACCAAAATCTATTCAGGAATAGCATGGGATTGCAATCTGGGATACGCATTCTATGGCAGCCCCTAGGGACATCCCAGAGTGGTGTGGCAAGAGGAAGCTTTTAAAGACAAATAGGAGAAATCCATGTAAGCTGTTTGAAAGAAAGATCATTTGTTACAGGGGTTTATTGCAGGAGGTAGTATCTGTTCATGGACGGTACTGATTGTTACTTGAAGAGGGTCTTCCTAGAAGTGATTTAACTAAAAATACCAGTTAGAAAAGTTCTTCTTGGCAGTTTCTATGACATACATATATGTATGAGGGCCCTTCCTTCATTGGCTGTCAGTTACATTTTGTTAGGGTTTGACTTAAGTGACTCCATTTTGGTACTGGCAATTTTAACAGTGTCTCGTTGGGAGGTGCAGGCTGCAGGCATTTTCATACCATACCCTCTGTCCTCAATTTTAAGTTGCAAAGTTTATTCAAGAGCTAGTGTAGCTGTGAGATCAGAGTTTCACTTCACCCACTCAGCTACCACTCATAAAACAAGGATCCTACCTAAGAATCAATGGTCTAAAAATATTGAGGACCTCATTGCTCCTGCCCAGCATGTGTATAGTGCAGAAGTTCCACAAAAGCAAAGGGAAGCTTGAAATACAAGAGTCTACCTTCCCAGCCAGCACCCCATTCATCATAACAGCCTGCTGTCCACCCCCCTGCAACTCTGGAGCACTAGCATAAAGATTACAATCAGAGGGTGAGGTAATTCATAAAAATGGAGCTCCAAAACTCCCCTTTAAAAAACTAGCTTTATTTAAAACAGAGTGTAGGAAAATTTAAACCTAACAGAGTGATTGAAAACAGTAATTAAGAGGAGGCTGGTAGCTCACAGAGAAGAAGCAACTAAATCATAAGCCGATTAGTCTATCAGAGTTCACAAAAGAAAAAAATAGCTAACTAGACCACTCCAGGGGTCAGAATAAAACTCAAAGACTGGCTTCTAAACCTATCTCTCCAAAGAGATCCAAATGTCATTGGTAAGACTAAGATATAATTTATGTCCGAGGCCATTTTGGAAATTAAGAGAGCAATGAGTCACAAATTAGTGGAGACCAGACTCAGAATGTTACCAAATAAGGCAGATAACCTGAAAAAGAAATCAAAGAAAAACAAAAAAGCTATACAAAACCCATTTCATTTCAGGGTGACTTTGCATACACCTAAGGCTGAAGCTCCTGAGAAATAGCACCAGAAGCTTAACTCTGCAGGAAATGTGGACGTGACTGAAATAGCCAAGTTTTCTCTCTCTGTCTCTGTCTCTGTCTGTCTCTCTCTCTCTCTCTCACACACACACACGCACGCACGCGCGCGTGCACACACACACACACACACACAACAATAAATAAGCCTTGGAGGAAATTGAGGAAATTAGTATCTAGAGCTAGTATAATATATTACCTAGGCTTGACACTGTGGCTCACACCTGTAATCCAGCACTTTGGAAAGATGAGGTGGGTGTATCACTTGAGGTCAGGGGTTTGAGACCAGCCTGGCCAGCATGGCGAAATCCTATCTCTACTAAAAATATAAAAAATTAGATGGGCGTGGTAGTGGGCACCTGTAATCCCAGCCACTTGGGAGGCTGAGGCGGGAGAATTGCTTGAAAATGCTTGAACCCAGGAGGAAGAGTTTGCAGTGAGTCGAGATTACACCACTGTACTCTAGCCTGGGGAATAGAGCAAGACTGTCTCAAAAAATTATATGTATCTCTCTCCTAAAGAGTATAGTTTTCACAAAAACTTACAAGATATACAAACTAACAGGAAAATATAGTCTATATATGAGAATAAATGCAGACAACAGAAATTACCTGTGAGATGGCCTAGATGCTGGTTTAACAGACAAAAATTTCAATGAATTTATTATAAAGATTAAAAAAAAACAAATAAATGCTGCATAGAGAAGTAGAGAAGCTTTGATGGCAATGTTCATCAGAGAAAATCAAAAAAAAAAAAAAAAAAAAAAAAAAAAAAAAAAAAAAAAAAAAAAAAAAAAAAAAAAAAAAAAAAAAAAAAAAAAAAAAAAAACACCAGAGGGAATTACCACAATATGTAGAGAGGAAAAAGAAAGAATCTATCATCTCAAAGACAGGTTGGTACAGATTATGCAATTTGAAGAGCATCAAAAAGACAATGAAGGAAATGAACATATATTCAGAGAAATGAGGGACATCATTAATTATATAAAAAATAAATTATGTGAGTACTAGAGAAGATAGAGAAGGAGCAGTAAAACAGTCTAAGAAATAGTGGATGAATATCTCACAATTCCATAAAAATATTAATTTAGCATATGTGAAGCTGAAAAATCTCCTTGTAGGATAAATACAAAGAGACTCACACCTAACCTTATTGTAGTAAAAATTGAAGACAAAAAGCAAAAAGAAAATTTTAAAAGCAACAAAAGAAAAATAACTAGGCATTTACAAAGGAATCCAATAAGTTTAACAGCTATCACCTCCACCTAAACATGACGGCTTAAAAACAATGGGGTGGCATATACAAAGTGCTAAAAGAAAAATTAAATAAAACTTCTCAAACAAAAATATGATATGCAGAAAATTATCTTTCAAATATGATGTCAAATATATTCTCAGATTTAAAAACAAAAAACAAAATCCACAAAATATTAGCAATAATTCATTGCTAACAGATTTGTCGACAGTCAGTACATTTTTCCTCTCCTTTGCTTTTCAATGAATTTTATGAGTTTTTATGTATTGTTGGGTCTTTAACATATAGAAAAACAACATATTTGATTTTAAAACTTAAATGTGGGTGAAAGTAAAACTGCATTAAAGAAAGAATATTGGCATCAGATGGTAATTTGTGTCCAAAGGAAGAAAGGAAAAAAAAAAAAAAACAGAAATAAAAAAGAAGAAATGTAATACAATTGACCCTCCATATCCATGGGTTTACATCTGCGGATTTAGCCAACCTTGAATCAAAAATATTTTTTTAAAAATTGTATCTTTATTAAACATATATAGACTTTTTTCTTGTGAATCTTTCCTAAGTAACACCATATAACAACTGTTTACATGGTATTTACATTACATTAGGTATTTTTAGTAATTCATAGATTATTTAAAGTATAGGGAAGGATGTGCATTAGTTATATGCAAATACTGCATCTTTTTACATCAGATACTTGAGCATCCATAGATTTTGGTATCTGCAAGAAGTCCTGGAAACAATTCCCCAGTGATGCCAAGGGAAAACTATATACCAAAGTATATAAAAATATATTTACTCACCTATCTTCTTTTAGTTTTTAAAATAGACATAAAATTATAGAAAGCAATAATTATGTCAATTTATCATTGCAAATGTAATGTGAGTGTAAGGGTAAATTAAAATAGAGATAATTTGGTATAACATTTCTTTATTGCACTGGAACTAAGTATAAATCTGAAATAATTTCTCAGAAGCAAAGATGTATATTGTAAGCCCAAGAGCAACCAATAAAAAAATAAAATGACAGAATTAAATTACATCAACAATAAAAGTAAAATGGGAATCAACAAAATTGGCACATCTTTAGCTGCACTGAGGAAACAAAATAGAGAAGAGAATCAAATTACTAAAGAAGGATTAAAATAGGGGTCATTTATACTGACCTAATAGAAATAAAAGGAATAGGAAGGAATATCTTGAATAAATGTCAACCAAAATATCAGATAACTAACATGAATATACAAATTCCTAGAAAGACAAACACTACTGAAATGGACTCAAGAAGAAATAGACCATCTGAATACACCTTTAAGAAGTGAAGTGATTGATTAAAAAAATAAAATTTTCACACTAAAAACTCAAGCACATATGACTTACTTGGTTAATTTTCAGACTTTTAAAATCAATTTAATACCAATTTGTCATATACTTTTCCAAAATTCAAAGAGAAAGAACACTTCTGATATCATCTAGTTAGGCCAATATTAAATTACTACCAGAAAAAACAAAGTCATACAAAGAAAACAGCTAAACATTATCTCTTAAGAACATAGAATCAAAAAATTTCACCAAAAACTTGTAACCTGAATCCCACACCATCTTTAACCTAATCAAGGGTATCTATGAAAAATCTACAACTAACATCATACTTAATAGTGAAAGACTGAATCCTTTTCCTTTAGAGTCAGAAAGAAGATGTCTGCTCTCATGACTTGAACTGGGGATTCTAAATCGGACAATTAAGCATAAAAAGAAATAATATGCTTTCAGAGTAGAAGAGAGGTCTATTTGCAGATGACAGGATTTTGTATACAGAAAATCTTAAGAGTTTCACTGAAAAACTATTAGAACTCGTGAGTTCATCAAGGTTGTATGATTCAAGATCAATACACAAAAATCAATTGCATTTTTCTAAACTTGTAAAGAATCTGAAAATGAAGATTAGAAGGCAATTTCCTTTCTAATAGCATAAAATAAAATATAAATAACATTTTAACAAAAGAAGTGCAAATCATATACTAAAATTTTATAAAACATTATTGAAAGAAGCTTAAAATGTAAATATACAATAAATTGTCATGTTTACAGAATACTTTATTTGCTAAGATGACAATATTACCAAGTTGATCTTCAAATTTAATGTAATTTTTACCAAAATTCTAGCTCATTTTCTTTTTTTTTTAAATAGATCAACAAACTGATTCTTACCTTTATATAAAATTCAAGGACACAAAAATATCCAAAATAATCTTGAAAAACAGCAAAATTGAAGGACTCACACTTCCCAATTTCAAGACTTATTATAAATTCCAATAATTAAATATTTGGTACCACCACAAGAATAGTTGTATAGATCAATTGAATAGTAATAAACACTTATATTTATGATCAATTGATTTTTGACAAAGATATCAGATAAATTAAGTGGGGACAAAATAAACACCCCAGTGAATTGTACTAAGACAACCAGATATCCACTCACAAAAATTGACTCAAAATGGATCAAAGACATAAATATGACACTTAAAACTATAAAATTCTTAATAGGATAAACTTTTAGGGGCAGACCTTCATGACTTTGGTTTTGAAAAATGATTTTTAGATATGATACCAAAACATAAGCAGCCAAAGGAAAAAAAGTGATATAAAAATGTTCAACATTGTTAGCCATCTGAGAAATAGAAATTAAAATCAGGATTAGATGCCACTTTATACTCGCTAGGACAGTTATAACTGAAAACACAGGTGAAGGCAAGTGTTGGCAAAATGCACAGAAATTGGAAATCTCATACACTGAGGTTTTAACAGAAAATGATGGAGCCACTATAAAAGACATTCGAGCTGTTCCTTTAAACATTAGACATAGTTGCCACACGACCCAGAAAATTCACTGATAAATACATATCTCTTACAAATGAAAATATATTCACACAAAAACATCCATGCACATGTCAAGCAAGGTGGCACACACCTGTCATCCTAGCTACTTGGGAGACAGGGGCAGGAGTATTGCTAGAGCCCAGGGGTAGGAATCCAGCCTCGGCAACACAGCAAGACTTTGTCTCTAAAAATATACTTCCTTAACTAAGAAAACTAAAATTCAAAAAACTCCAGCATGAATTTCAATAGCAGTATTATTCATGTCAGCCTAAAAAGTAGAAACAACCCAAAAGTAGAAACAACTGATGAATGAATAATTTGTAATACACACTTTTGTAAACAGTTAAGCCAGGAAAGATTTTAAAGCATTCTGATGTAAACATAGCTTCAGAAAAAATAAAATAAAATTATTCATTGCTCTCCAACACTCATTTTCAAACTGACATTGCTGTGCTTTAAGGACCATATCTAAAGCATCCGGTTGATAAGATTTGCTTCTCAACTCAACTTCTCCAAAACAGCTTCTCTCCATTTCATATTGTCTGACTTCCCTCTTTTACTTGTAACATCAACCCAGATTTGAAATCTTCACATCAACCTTGAATCTTCTCCACTTCATTGTTTCTTTATTCAGTCATCTACAGTGATTTACTTATACCTTTATGTACCCAATCTCTTACAGCCTGGATACCAGGACCTTAATCTGCTATCACACTTATAAAATGATATTTATAGTAGAAACATTGTAAAAAGTATAATTGTTTTTAACTATGCCATATCCAATTGTATAAACTAATTTTATTCCAGCTCAGATGTGTTTTGCTTACATTTGGAACCTTTTAATATTTCACCTAAATTTTAACAAAATATCTCCCATATAAATATTCTTAATGTATTTTATATGGCTGCAATTTGTATTAGTTGAGCTATGTTTACATTATGAAAAAAATAAACATTTAAACTTAAAACTTATATCTCAAGCAAATCCTACATTTAAAATATGTAAAATCTACAGTTAATGATTATCTTAGTTCCTTTTTTGCTGCTATAATAAAACACTACAGACTAGATACTTTATTAAGCAATTAAATTTATTTCTCACAGATCTTGAGGCTGGAAAATTGAAGAGCGTGGTTCTAGCATTTAGCAAGGGCCTTTGTGCTGCTTCCTAACATAGTAAAATGTCAAATGAGCATGTAAAACACAGAGAGGCACTAGGGTCCAAGTTCACTTCATAACAACCCACTCACAATAACTAACTGTGACCGGGTTTTGAGTGCAGGGGACAGCTCCCCTGAGAGAATGTTGTAGGTTCTTGGTCTCTCACTCTCTCAAGAATGGGAGAGCGGACCATGGCAGGCATGGTACGCTTGTAAGGTAAATACCAGACCCCAAAAAGTTTCTGTAGAAAGTGATTTATTTAAGCAGAGAGAGCAAAAGGAAAAGGACAGAGAAAGAAACAGCTAGCTCTCACACTGAGTGAGAAAGTTTCCCGGAGGGGGAAAACCAGAGAATGAAAGCTCCTCTCACACTGAGTGAGAGAATCCAGAAAGATGAAATCCAGGAGATGAAAGCAGCTTCCATACTGAGTGGAAGGGAATTGAGAGAGAGAGATGGAGTTTAGGAGGGGAAGACAAACTTCCACCAGCGAGTGTGGAAGGGGACCCAGAGGGGAAATCCTCCCGGATGTGGGAGACTGGGACTTTTAACCTGGGAGGAATTCCCTCCAGCTCCAAGTCCCCTGGCCAATGAAAGTAACTCCTTAGAATTTCTGCTGCAGCGAGTGACTTTTTGATCCTTTCCCATGCACAAAAATTAAACAGAAACTGTAAATCTCCCAGATAGAGAGGCAGGGGGGGCGGGCATGGCACTGGGAAGTTCTTGCTCTTAACACTACGCCCCCTTGTGGACCCGAAAAGAGAACATATTCCTTCATAACCAGCTCCTGTGACAATGCCATTAAGCCATTAATCACCTGTTAATAGGCTCCACGCTCCAACAGTGTTTGTTGCCTTGGGAATTAACATTCCAACAGAGGAACGTTTGGAAGATATTCAAATCACAGCAATGATCAAAACATAATCTGAATTTTTAAACAATAAATGTGTTTCAAAGGAATTTGAGTAATACATCTTCTGATGCATTTATTTTTAACTTCTCAAACTGTTATCTCTCTCAGAACTGCTTGTTTCAAATCCCAAAAGATTCTTAAGGGAGACTTTTTAATGTCTTTTTCTACTTACAAACAGAAACGCACATCTTAGAGAAAATAAATGAAACCATGAAATATTAAACTTTGTTTTGAGAACTGAAACTTCCAGTGTGGGCTTCATTTCTCACACTGATATAATTCCTTAAAAGGAAACCATGTAATACTATAACGCTCTATTCATAAGCTACACCTGCTTTTAGGACAGATACTGGGCCTAGTCTAAGGATTAAGGCATTTGTTAACATTTCAGCAAACATCATCAGATTACCATTACCATTGGCATCTCAACTCAAATTTAGTCAAATAGAAAGAGTTTAAATGGCCAGAAAAGTTGAGTACATGATCCAAATAATTGTGTTTCTAAATTAAATCTTCATGGACGTATACATTCAAAGATTGTTGTGATATACTAAATTTAGGAGGCTAATTCTAACATGCATACAAATATGAAAAATAAATTTTCCCTAGAATTACTGAAACATGGTATGTTTGATAAGTAAACCATGACGTTAAACTGGTTTTGCCATAACTTCCTAAATTTATTTTGACATACATGACTTAAATGCTTTTTAAATTTATTTCTAGGAACTATATTCAATCCTTTTTGATACATGCCGTCTATAGCACACAATAAATAATAATAACGGCTCCCTTAAAACTTTCAGATGGGAATGTTAGCATCTATTCTTGAAATAGTTCTGGGTGATTTTACTGCCCCAGTGTATGTATATTTCTTTTTAACAAATAACAATCAATATAAATAAAGCATCATTGATTTTGTTAGTCATTTATAAAAATGCCTTTCCCTAGAAGATGCATTGTTATGAACAATGATTCATAGATGCAAAGCAAATATTATAATTTCAGGAAAATAGGATATAGTGACTAATGAAGGGGTTTCTATCACATTAAAGGATTTGGAGAAACTTCGTCCAACTCCTGTTTCAAACTAGCTTTGTTACAGTGAGCAAATTCCTTCCCAGCACTTGTCATTTGTTCTATCTATAAAATACAGTTGGACAATATCGTTTCTAAGGGTTCCTTCCAGTTCTACAACTGTAGCCTGCCTTTTTAAAATGATTTATAATTAATTTCATAAAATGAATGCAAGGTAGTATAGTAAAATAAATTACGGTAGATGATTGTATTTATTTTCACAGTGGCTAAACATTTGAATGTTTGAAATGTATTCTACTGATGTATCACAACTCTAAATATTTGCTGCTGAAAATCAATATAAAAGAATATAAATATGCAAGGAATAGGTTAGCTAATCACCTGGTGTGAGATAATGGTTAAACATTGTAAATTCATTATATTTTCAAAGGCTTTACATGCCAGCCTGTTAGCAAATATAAGAACCATGATAAATCAGCCTCAGGGTAAGCCTTGATCTTGTCTACCATTGTAAATTAGCTTATCAACAACTCACACTAATGTAGTAATGTCAGTGAAAGATAAATCACAGTTTATGCATTCATTTTTGTTAGGATACAAAATTGGATACTTTCTAATGCTGACATCTGACTTGATGTTTCATGACATATTAAATAATCTGAAGGAATGTGTAATAAATAAAGGAAAATATAATGATTTATGCATTCATATTTTGAGTCTCTACTGGCCTTATCATTAGACACAAATCCACTTTAATTTCACAATTTTAGATTTCAGAGCTCACCTTTCAAAAAGTGAGAATCAAAGTAAAGCCTAGTGACTATTTTGAACAATACCATATTATATACTTGAAATTTGCTGAGAAGGTAAATCTTAAGTGTGTTCTCATTGTGAAAAAGAGAAAAAAAATAATAACTATCTGAGGTGATGGATATGGTAATGAGTTTAACTGTGATTATTTTCCGATATATATATGTGTATATATGTATCTACATATGTATGTACATATACAATGTGTATACATACATATATTCAAGTTTTATACCTTAAATATATACATTATTTATTTGACTTTTATACCTCAGTAACATTGAAAACAAAGATAAAAAACATACAGAACCATACAAGGGAGAATGGGAGAGCACTAGAAAAAATGGCGTTAATAAAAACATTAAAAGTGAGCAGGGTAAAGAAAAAAAATGTTTGTGGAAATGAAGAGAGAGTGTGTGTGTGTGTGTGTGTGTGTGTGTGTGTGTGTGTTATTTAATTTACATGCTTAAGTTAAAATATGGTAGCATTATTAAATGATTAAAGTAGTCTTTGTCAGTTGCAAGGTACAGACACCACAACTGTAGTCCACAGGGGTAGGTTATTGTTAAGAGTCACTTCAGGACAAAGGAAAGCCAGGGAAGCTATCTGAGCACGTGTGTAGACAGCATGAATCCCAGTGGTTTACAGAGAGGCATGTATTTAGAGTCCTATGGCTAACTGAAGAAATATCTTAGCATTGTTCAGAATAAAAGCTGAGCTTAAGTGACCCTATAGAGATGTGGTATTTATACCCCTCAAGAGAGACTGTGATTATATCTGCTTTCAAAAGAAACAATAACAATGATAGCTAATACTTTTACACTGCTTTCTGTAGCTTATTATATAACACTAGTAGTTTTAAGAACTTTATATTAATGTTTTCATTGAATCCTAACACTAAATTATGAGGTAATTACTATTTTTATTTCATCGTACTATTGAAGAACCTGATGTATGAACTGATTCAATAACTTGCCCAAAGTCATATAGCCCAAGCAAGAATGTAAATTTAGACAATTGTCTCCACAGTCTATGCCTTCAATCTCCATGCTACAGTGCCTCTTCTTAAAGACTATATGTATTGCCTTTTTCTACCCAGTATAAGGCAGTAATTAAAGGGGAAGTCTCTGTAGTTTAACTGCCTTGCTTCATGTCTCAGGTCCCCTATCTATGTGCTGTGTGAATGTGAACATTGAAATATTTCTATGTGTTACACTTTTCTAGTCTTCATTTTTGTTTATTTATGATCGATACAGAATGCTTTACATATTTATGTGGGCATGTATTTCTTACGTGCATGGCGTGTATAATGGTTGGCAGGGTATTTGGGGTATCTGTAACTTTGATATGTATCATTTCTATGTGTTAGTGATAGCTTCTCTTCTGTCTGCTCTGAAGTATATAATGCATTGCTGCTAACTATAGTCACTCTATTCTGCTATGAAATATTGGGGCTTATTTATGCCATCTAACTGTGTGTTTGTACCCTCTGATCAACTTCTCTTTATTCCCTTTTCCTACCCACACACCCTTCCCAGCCTCTGAAATCTATCATGCTATTCTCTATCTTCATGAAATCAATTTTATTAGCTCCAACATATAATTGAGAATATGTAATATCTGTCTTTCTGTGCCCCATTTATTTCGCTTAACATAATGATCTCCAGTTCCATCTCTATTGCTGGAAATGATATGATATATGATTCCTTTACATGGCCAAATTGTATTTCATTATGTATATATACCACATTTTCTGTATCTATTCATCCTCAGTGGACAGTTAGGTTGATTCCCTATCTTTGCTGTTGTGAGTATTACTGTGATAAACATGCAGGTATCCTTTTGACTTAGAGGTTTATTTTCCTTTGGATAAATATGCAGTAGTGCTGGATTTTGTGGTAGTTCTATTTTTAGTTTTTTGAGAAAGCTCTATACTGTTTTCCATAGGGGTTGTACTAATTTACATTCCTATCAGCCTTGTATGAGTTCCTTTTTCCTCCAAATCCCGGCCAGCATCTGATATTTTTTGTCGTCTTAATAATGGCCATTCTAACTGCTGTAAGATGATATCTCATTATGGTTTTGATTTGCATGTCTCTGATGATTAGTGATGTTGAACATTTTTTCATATGCCTGTTGGCCATTGGTATATATTCTCTTAAGAGATGACTAGTTATATTTTTAGCTCACTTTTAAATGGGAATATTTGTTTTTTGTTGAGTTGTTCAAGTTCCTTGTATATTCTGGATATGAGCCTCTTGTCTGTTGAATCGTTGCAAATACTTTCTCCTGCTTGACAGGTTATTTCTTTTGCTGTGTGAAAGCATTTAAGTTTAATATACTTCCAATGTCCATTTTTTCTTACAGTTATCTCTGCATTTGAGATCTTAGCCATAAAATCTTTTCCTAAACCAACATCTTCAAGTGTTTTCACTGTTTTTTGTTTTTAGTAGTTATATATTGTTTCAAGTCTTATGTTTAAGTCTTTAATACATTTTAAGTTTATTTTTGTATATGGGGAGAGATAAGAATCTAGTTTCATTTTGCATGTGGATTATCTAATTTTCCCAGCATCAATTTATTGTAGACACCGTCCTTTCCCACTGAATTTTTGTGGCGTCATTATCAAAAATCAGTTGCTTATGAACATGCAGATTTGTTCCTGGGTTCTCTATTATGTTCCATTGTTCTATGTAACAGTTTTCTATACCAATATCATGCTGTTTAGTTACTATAGCATTGTAATATACTCTGAAGTCAGTTAGTGTGATACCTCTAGTTTTATTGTTTTGCTTGAGATTGTTTTGGCTATCCATGCCCCTTTTTGGTTCCATACAAATTTTAAGATTCCTTTTTATAATTCTGTGAAAAATGATGTTGGTATTTTGATAGGGATTGCATTGAATCTGTAAAGCACTTTGGGATTTTAGCCATTTTAATGATATTAATTCTGCTCCACTAGCAAAGGATGTCTTTTCATTTGTTTATAACTAATTCAATTTCTTTCATCAGTGTTTTTCTTTTAAGTTTCCTTGTAGAAATCTTTTACTTCTTGGTTAAATGTATTACTAAGTTTTTTTTTTTTTTGGGGACTATTGTAAATGAAATTGTCATCTTGATTTCTTTCTCAGCTACTTCATTATTGGTGCATAGAGTTATTACTGATTTTCATATGTTGTTTTTTTATCTTGCAACTTTACAGCATTTATTTATCAAATCTAGGAGTTTTTTACATTTATCTACATTTAAAATAATATTATCAACAAAGAAGGATAATATGCTTTTCTCTTTTTTTTAATTTGATACATTTTATTAATTTATTTTTCTCTTCCATGACTTCTCTGGCCAAGTCTTCCAGTGCTATGTTGAATAAGAGTGGGGAATGTAAGCATCTTAATCTTGTTCCAGATCTTAGAGAGCATGCTTTAGCTTTTTCTCATTCACTATGATGTTAGCATTGAGTTTGTTATATATGACTTTTATTATTTTGAGGTATATTCCTTTTTTTCCTAGTTTCTTGAAAATTTTTTTTTAATCATAAAGGAATATTGAATCATACCAAATGTCTTTCTTCATCTTTTAACATGATTGTATGGCTTTTGTCCTTCATTCTCTTGATGTGATATATCATGTTTATTGATTTTTGTGTGTTTGCACTCCTGATATAAATTCCACTTGATCATGGTGTATTTTTCAGGTTCTGTTGAATTTGGTTTGCTAGTATTTTGTAGAAAATTTTGTGTCTACATTCTTCAGAGATATTGGCTTATAGCTTTTTTATTTTGTTTTTGTCTGGTTTTGGAATCAGATTAGAGCTGGTCTTGTAAAATGAGTTAGGAAGAATTCCCTCCTCTTTAATTTTTTGGAAGAGTTTCAGGAGCATTTCTATAAGTTCGTCCTTATATGCTTCGTAGAATTTGGCTGTGACTCCCTCTAGACCTGGACTGTTCCTTTGTGGAAGACTTTTTGCTACTCATTCAATCTCACTACTTGCAATTGATCTATTCACATTTTCTATTTCTTCCTGATTCAATCTTGGGAGGTTGTATGTTTCCAGGAATTTACCAATTTTCTCTTGGTTCCCCAGTTTGTTAGTGTATAGTGACTCAAAATAGTCTTGATGAGCTTTTGTATTTTTGTAGTATCAGAAGTAATGTCTCCTTTTTCATTTCTGAATTTATTTCAGTTTTATCTTTTGTTTCTTCATTAGTCAGGCTAGTTGTTTATCTATTTTGTTTATTTTTTGAAGAGAAAGCTTTTTGTTTTATTGATAATTTGTATTGTTTTTTTGGTCTTTATTTTATTTAGTTCTTCTCTAATCTTTATTACTTCTTTCCTTCAACTAATTCATGATTTGATTTGTTCTTGCTGTTCTGGTTCCTTAGGGTGTATCATTAGGTTGTTTATTGAAATATTACTACTTTTTGATGTAGATATTTATTGCTATAAACTTTCCTCTAACTACTACTTTTGCTGTATCCCACAAGTGTTGGTATGCTGTGTTCAATTTTCCTTTCTTCAGACATTTTAAAATTTTCTATCTTAACTTCTTCATTGACCCAATGTATTAGGCCATTCTCACACTGCTAATAAAGACATACTCAAGACTGGGTAATTTATAAAGAAAAGAGATTTAATTGACTCACAGTTTAACATGGCTGTGGAGGCTTAAGGAAAGTTACAATCATGGCAGAAAGGGGAGCAAACACATCTTTCTTTACATGGTGGCAGAAAAGAGAAGAATGAGAGGTGAGCAAAGGGGTTAGCCCCTAATAAAACCATCATATCTCCTGAGAACTTACTATCACAAGAATAACATGGGGGAAACTGTCCCCGTGATTTATTTATCTCCCACAGGGACCTTCCCACCACACATGGGGATTACGGCAACTACAATTCAAGATGAGATTTTGGAGGGGGGTCAGCAAAACCATATCACCCAATGATCATTCAGAAGCATATTGTTTATTTTCCATATATTTATGTAGTTTCCAGAGTTCCATTTGGTATTGATTTCTGGTTTTATTCTGTGGTCTCAAAAGATACTTTATATAATTTAGATTTTAAAAAAACTTTTGAGACACGTTTTGTGGCCTAACATGTGGTCTGTCCTGGAAAGTGTTTCACATGCTGATGAGAAGAATGTACATTCTGTCGTTGGATACAATTTTCTGTAAATGTTTGTTGGCTCATTTGGTCTAAAGTCTAGTTTAAATCTGATGTTTCTTTATTGATTTTCTTTCTAGATGATTTTTATAATGCTAAGAATGGGATGTTGAAGTCTCTCACTTTTTATATTGTTATCTTTCTCTTTATCTCTAGTAATAGTTACTGTCTAAATTTGCATGCTCCAGTGTTGGCTGCATATATATTTAGAATTGTTATTTTTTTCTTGTTGGATTAATCTCTTCATCATCATGTAATAACCTTTTCTTTTCTATTTTTTTTTACTTTTGTTGCTTAAAAGTCTGTTTTATCTGATATAAGTGTAGCTACTTCTTCTTGCTTTGGTTTTTTTTTGTGTGTGGAATATCTTTTTTCATCCTTTTAGACTAAGTCTGTATTTTTTTTCACAAGTAAAATGTGTTTCTTGTAGACAGTGTCTATTTGGATTATGCTTTTTTAGCCATCACTCAGTCTATATCTTTTAAATACAGAATTTAATTCATTTACGGAGAGAGATCCAAGATGGCTGATCACTAGCAGCTCGGGATTGTAGTCCCCAGCGAAAGCGCAGAGAAGGAGAGGACGCCACACTTTCAGACAAATTTTCGTTGCTCACACACCAGGATATTCCCAGCAGAGGAGCCCCACGGGATGCCAGTGCGACTCTTGTGGCCGGCGAGGCGGTTTTGCCAGTGCCTCGGTGTAGCAGTTTTTGGTGCAGAGTCAGAAAAGCACCATCAATCATAATGCCGCTGTTTTAACCGGTGCAGTGGGTTGCTCAGATTTTAGCACTGGAAATCAACAAGTTGGACGTCCACTCAGAAACCCAATTATAAAGTCAGTAATTATAAAGAAGACAGATGGATAAATTTATAATGAAGGGAAGAAACCAGTCTAAAAAGGCTGAGAATACCCAAAATCAGAATGCCTCTTCCTCTACAGGGGATCACAGTTCCTCATCAGCAATGGAACAAGGCCTGATGGAGAACGAGTGTGTTCCATTAACAGAAGCAGACTTCAAAAGGTGGATGATAAGAAATTTCTGTGAGTTAAAAGAACTTGTTCTAACCCAATGCAAAGAAACTAAGAACTTTGAAAAAAGGTTTGACAAAATGGTAACAAGAATACACAATTTAGAGAGGAATATAAGTGAATTAATGGAGCTGAAAACACAACACGAGAACTTCATGAAGTATGCACAAGGTTTAACAGCCGAATTGATCAAGCAGAAGAAAGGATGCCAAAGATCAACTTAATGAGATAAAACGAGAAGACCAGATTAGAGAAAAAAGCATAAAAAGGCATGAGTAAAGTCTCCAAGAAATATAGGACTATGTGAAAAGACCTAATCTACGTTTGAAAGGTGTACCTGAATGTGACGAAGAGAATGAATCCAAGCTGGAAAATACGCTTCAGGATATTATTCAGGAAAACTTTCCCAGCCTAGCAAGGCAGGACAATATCCAACTCCAGGTAATACAGAGAACACCACAAAGATATTCCTCAAGAAGACCAGCCTCAAGGCACATAGTCATCAGATTCATCAGGGTTGAAATGAGGGAGAAAATACTAAGGGCAGCCAGGGAGAAAGGTCAGGTTACCCACAAAGGGAAGCCTATCAGACTCACAGCAGATCTATCAGCAGAAACCCTACAAGCCAGAAGAGAGTGGGGGCCAATATTCAGCATCCTTAAAGAAAAGAACTTTCAACCCAGAATTTCACATCCAGCCAAACTAAGCTTCATAAGTGAAGGAAAAATAAAATCTTTTGTGAACAGGCAAGCACTCAGAGATTTCATCACTACCAGGCCTGTTTTACAAGAGCTTCTGAAAGAACCACTACACATAGAAAGGAGCAACCAGTATCAGCCTTTCTAAAAAATACCAAAAAGTAAAAAGCATCAACATAACGAAGAATTTACATCAACTAATGGGCAAAACAGCCAGCTAACATTAAATGGCAGTATTAAACTCACATATATTATTATTAACTCTAAATTTAAATAGACTAAATCCCCCAATCCAAAGACACAGGCAGGCAAATTGGATAAAAAGCCAAAACCCATCGGTATGCTGCATCTAGACCCATTTTGCATGCAAGGCACAAAGACTCAAAACAAAGGGATGGAGAAAGATTTACCAATCAAACAGAAAGCAAAAATAAATAAATAAATAAAAAGCAGCAGTTACAATTTTTGCCTCTGATGAAATAGACTTTAAAGTAACAAAGATGAAAAGAAGCAAAGAAGGATATTACATAATGATAAAAGGATCAATGCAACAAGAAGAGCTAAAGATCCTAAATATATACACACCCAATACAGGAATACCCAGATATATAAGACTTATAAAGAGACTTAGATTCCCACACAATAATAGTGGGAGACTTCAACATCAATATTAGACAGATCAATGAGACAGAAAATTAACAACGCTATCCAGGACTTGAACTCAGTTCTGAACAAGTAAACTTAATTAACATTTATAGAACTCTCCACTTTAAATAGACAAAATACACACTCTTATCAGTGCCACATCACACCTGCTTATAGGTGTAAATGAAATATTGGTTGGCTGCTTATTTGTTATTTTCTTCCCTCATTTTTTATGTCTCCATTATTAAGCACAATTATAGGCATACCCATTTTTAGACTGCATTCTAGCCCGGGCAATAAAGAAACACCCCCATTCTCTCTCCCTCTTCCTCTTCCTCTTACTTCCTCTCCTTCATTCTTTTTTATTATTATTATTTTCTTCTTTCTTTCCCTTCTTTCTTTTTTAAAAAAAAAAAAGAATTTAATTCATTTACATTTTAGGTTATTATTGATATGTGAGGTTTTGTTTCAATCATATTGTTGCTTTCTGGTTATTTGTATATACTTATTTCTCCCCTCTCTGATTTAGTAGTTTTCTGTAGTGGCATCATTCAAATCTTTTTCTTCCTCAGTTGCATCTTTAGTTTGCCAGTGCATTTTATAATTTAACATGTTTTAATTATGGTAAATGTCATCTTTTCACTTTCAAGTTGAAGATTCTCTTGATCATTTATTTTAATGCCAGTCTAATGGTAATGAATTCTTTCACCATTTACTTGTCTGAAAAATACTTTAATAGGCCATTTGTGAAGGATAATTTTGCTGGACATAGTATCCTTGGGTGACGGTTTATTTTATTCTTTCAGCACTTTGAATATGTCAACCCATTCTTTCCTGGCCTGTAAGATTTCTGCTGAGAAACATGCTGTTAGTTTCATTGGGGTACTTTTTAGGTGATTAGATGCTTTTACTTGATATCTTTAGAATTATCTCTTTGTCTTAGTGTGACCATAATATGCTATAACACAATTCTGTCTAGCTGGGCCCCTGGAAAGACATTTTTACGTTATATCTGTTTGGAGATCTTTGAGCTTCCTCCACCTAAATGTCTAATTATCTTGCTAGACTTGGGATTTTTTAAATCTATACTTATTTCATTAAATAGGCTTTCTAACACTTTCATTGTCTCTTTGCTCTCAGGGACACCAATAATTTGAATATTTGATGATTTTACGTTGCTCCAAATACACAATGATTTGCACATTCTTTTTAAATGTATTTTTGTTAATGTTTGTCTGACTGGACTATTTTCAGAGACCTGTCTTCAAGTTCTGAGATTCTTCCTTCTGCTTATCTAGTCCATTGTCAAAACTTTCAAATGTATTTTGTATTTCATTAAATGAATTTTTCGATTTCAAAATATCTGTTTGGTTCTTTTTTAAATATAAACCTCTTCAGTAAATTTTTCATTCATATCTTTGTTTGTCTGATATCTTGTATTGTTTTTCAGAATTATCTTGTGTCTTACTGAGCTTCTATAAAATCAGTATTTTGAATTCTTTAAGACTTTGTGAATCTTTTTGATTGAATTCTGTTGCTGGAGAAAGATTGTATTCCTTTGGAGTTGTCATTTTTTTCCTTTTCAATATTTCCCATGTCCTTACATTGATATGTACATATCTGATGTAATTTCATGTCTTCCAATTTTTGAAATTTGCTTTTTTATGAAAGGATATTTTTCCTGAAGATATATATGTGTTTTTGGTTGAACAGCATACTTTGGCTTTGAGTTTGTGTCCATGCAACAGTATATGTGGTCTCTGTGTTATTTCTTTTTTTTTTTTTTTTAATTCCCTAAAGTGAACGAACACACAGCAGAGCAGTTTGAAAGATATGTTTCTTCTGTGTTTTCTGTGTTGTTTCTTCAGCTGTAAACACTATCTGTGATGTCCTTGGTGTCTTGGGGTGCATATATTAGTGGAGGCTGTGAAGAAGTTTTTTTGAGACTGGAATGCCAGGTGGGCGAGTCTTCAGGCTCCAGTAGTGTCAATGGTTAGCTGCGTGTGCCTGTGCTAGCGCCCCAATGGTGTATGCTCACTCCGTTGTTACAGAATCCAAGCAGGCCAATTCTTAGGCCTCCTAGTGGCTTGCTCATATTACCAGTAGTGACAGCAGTGAGTGGGGGTGAACTGGTTCTTGGGCCCCTGGACAGTGAGTATGAAGTGGGCAATAGCAGTAGCAGTGTTAAGGCAACCCATCCTGGTGTTGCTAGTGGCTGCCAAGAGATGGGCAGGTCAGTCTCATGGCCCACAGTTGGCACATGTGGGTGGGTGCCAGCTGAGGTGTCATTAGCATGTTTGGTCAACCTACTCTCAGATCTTGAAAGGAATGTTCAGATGCCAGTGGTGATGGACTAGGGTGGGTGATCCTGAACTGTATACTGGGTGGATGGGAATGGGTTGGCAGACCACCCACAGGCCATCTGTAAGAGTATTCAAGTGCTAGCTGATACTCATGGGTGGAGTGGTCCCCACACTGCTGGCAAAATGTTCAGGTGGGGGCAGTGTTGGTTACACTGTGTATCAGTCTCCAGGGAGGACAGGGCCACTTTCTGTGGGTTAAGCATAGGTAGGCAGCTGTGAGGCTTGTGGTTTGCATGTGTCTCAATCCCACAATAGCCCACAACAGTGGCAGTATGATTAGTCCTTGGGGTGTGTGAAGGTGCCCAGCGTTCCTTTCTCCCTCCTTGACCCCATGATAGCAGCAGCAGCATTGGCTCCAGGGCAGGACACCATCCTTTGAGAGCTGAGTTCTCAGAGTGGCACAACGCAGCAGCTGCTCAGGACTCAAAAGCCTGTGGGGCTCAAATTGAGTTATCTCTTTGGAGCAATGCTGTGCATAATTTCTATGTAGCTCCCTATATTAGTCTCCAGGCCCCCAAGGGTTGAGTTGCTTTTCTGTGGCTAGGACTGTAAAATTCCATGGAGGGAACGTGGAGCCCTGCGGGGGTCACTCATCCTTTCCCTGTGTCTGGGAGATTTTCCCAGTTCCTGGCCATTCCTGGCGGAACAGGCTGTCTTGCCTCCTTATCCTTCTTTCCTTTTGTCATTTCCTTTGTTAAATTCACTCCTTCATTAAATTTTAGTGTTCTTTCTTAGATAATCTGTCCTAAATATGAATATCTACTTCCTATTTTGTTTTTCTTTGTGGAAGTAGAGCTTACTGGCTGTGTCTAGTTGCCCAAGTTGGCTATCTTGCTTTCAGCATCTGTACACTTTTCACATTTTTAAAATGAGAGAATAATGATACTTTACAGTGCTGGAGTGAGAACTGAATGTGACAGTGCCTACAAAGCCTTGCATTCTCCACTCCTTCAATAAATGTTAGGTAGGACCCAGGACACAGCATTGCTTAACATATATTTTATGCATGATATATAGCATCTTTAGACAACACTGCTGGAAGCTGCTTTCCTCAGAAGTAGTGTATGAGCCCATCAGGCATTCAGAGTTTCACTGGTGCCTCTTCAGGACAGTACTGATCATGATCCGATCCAGCATGACTAGATGAAAACAATAAGGCCGGGGACTTTGAGTGACTTGTTGAGCTTACAGAAGCAGAACTAGAACTACTAAGTATTCTGACTGTCATCTTACACCTGTCATCTTTCTTCTGTGTTCTACTTATAAGTGAATATACGTTAAGTACTATAATTTTAAAACTTGAGGAGAAAAACTGAAATGGCATTTGCAGATCTCAGCAATAATTTTTAAAATGTGTAGGGAGAACATAACCTCACCTTGAGAATTGAAAGAAGCATTTTTCTCAGGCTGAGAGAATATGGATTTTGTAGTAAGAAAGAATCAGTCTCAGTTTTCTTTATCAGCCTCTCATAATGGTTGTGAGACTCCTGAGAATAGCCAGCACTCTAGAGAATGGAAATGGCTGGGAAGTACATCAAAACAGAGAGGCCTACAGGCAGTCTGAGAAAGTCTTCAAGCCTCACGTTTATCTAAAAGTAAAATCAAGCTTTTAGATCCAAGGAGCCCTACCTAAATGATGTTCTAGGCTGAACTCACCCTGTGCCCAGACTCCCTCAAACCTATCTAAGCCAGGCCAAGTGCTGCAAGGACTAAACTCTATTCTTGTGCCCTAAGGAATTGGTTCTACCCTTCAGTCTAAGGAGCTTTGAGAATAAATCTGGATCTTTACTAAGGTACACCTTGGTCTGTATTAGACATTTAGTTATTTGTTATTATTTATTTATTTGCATGGTGAGGTTTACTATCCAACTACAGTATTTCTTTACTTTATTAAGTCCATTCTTTCAAAATGTTTTTATGTCGTGTAGCAGATTGCATTTTCCAAGGATAGGCACAATTCTGTAATGTGACCTTGAAACCCTCCCTCCACCCCATAAAGAGCTGGAGAATAGTTCTTCACCATCTTGAATCTGGGAAGGCCATTTGACTGCTCTGACCAATAGAATAAGCAGAGTAGTGCAGTGTCAGTTTCTGCTCCTTACCTCTTGGAAGCCATCCATTCTGTAAGAATTATGGCTTGTGTTAGAGCCCCATATTGTGAAAAAAAACATGGAAAAACTGTGGAATATAAGATGCCATGGAGACAGAGAAACAAAGACAGAGAGAATGAAAGAGATCAACAGGACAAAGAGAAGCAAGGTGGTAGATATGAAGTGCTAGGAAACAATGTTACTACTTTTACACTTCTACACAGTCAGGGCTCTCTAAGCAAAGATTGCTAGGGGCTGGGGAAAGGAGGTAGGTCAGTAAATAACAACCCTGAAGAGAAACCTTCAGAGAGATTAACAGATTTCTCTCTCTCGAGTCGTTTATTTCATTGCAAATAGTGATGGACCTAGAAATCTCTTCTTCTGCCCAGTGAGCATTTTATTTATATTCCAGAGAAAAGACAAGGTCTCCCTCTCTCTCTCTCTTTCTCTCTGCAGAAAAGAGACGGGGGTAGTTACATCAGCAAGTTTTATTAGCTTGAATAATTCATAATTATAAGGTTTCTCTTTTTTGGTTCAAGCCTCTTGAAGGGGGAGGGTATATCTGGCCCTCACTGTGTCAACCAGAGACATAATTAG
This sequence comes from Cebus imitator, assembly GCF_001604975.1. NCBI lineage: Eukaryota > Metazoa > Chordata > Mammalia > Primates > Cebidae > Cebus > Cebus imitator. The sequence goes on from NW_016107361.1 coordinate 9,108,121, forward strand.
GTGGAGAGAGCTGGTAATAAAATCACTGTGTGAGCCAATAATCATTTCTGTTCCCTGATCTAGAAACCTCATGGTGCCAAACAGGATCAATAAGTACACATAGAAATAAAAACTTAACTTTGTTTTGAAGCCATTTTGGAAGTAGTTCTTCAGGCTCCAACTGTCTCAGCTGCCACTACCTGGATGAGGGACAAGGTGCCCAACTGTGTCTTTTTTAAATTTCTGACCCCAAAAATCATACAAACAGAATGATGGGCTGCATAGCAACATTTTGGTTAATGACAGACCATATATACAATGGTAGTCCCACAAGATTATAACACTGTATTTTTTATTGTACCTTTTCTATGTTTAGATATGGTTTAGATTTGTTTAGCTACACAGATACCTTTGGCGTACTCTTGCCTACAATATTCAGTTCAGTAGCATGCGGTGCCATTTGTAGGTAAGAGCAACAGGCCGTGTAGCCTCGGTGTGTAGGAGGCCATTTGATCTAGGTTTGTATAAGTAAATTCTATGATGTTCTCACAACAACTAAATCCCTTAACGATGCAGTTTTCAGAAAGTATTCCCATTGTTAAGTGTTGTATGACAGTTTGCTTTAAATCATTGAATTTCAAAGTAGGGTTTTACACAGCAATAAATAGAGAACTGCAAATGATTTATAAAAATGCTATAGTCTTATTGTCAAAACATTCTTTTTGACGCTTATTTTAAAATATTACATATTTCTGAATACTAATGACCAGGATTCCTTATAAAAGTAATTTCGTATTGTAACAAAACATTTCATTTCACCTTATCTATTTTATTTTCTGACAATATTTTAAATATTTTTCTGACAGATACTTGCGTATTTAGGTAAAATCACCCTTTGACTCTCTCTTTATATTCCACATCTTTATCTATGAGTGTGAGAATGTTTATATATACGCATGCATATAAGTATGTACAGAAATGCTCTTTTACTCACATGTTTATTTATTAGTGCATTTGTTTATTATTTAATAGGGTAATACCTACATTTTGCCATTCTCAAGTAAATGTGATACAACTTGCAAGGGAGACTACATACAGTATTTTGGCATGTATTTCTGAGTTCAGAATGGAGACAAAGTTATCCTTTTGAGTAGTGCAACTAGATGCACACTTATTTATGGAAAATATGATTGGATATGTATATCAAAAATAGAACCCAGGAAATAATTGGAATAACATTAACGCCAGTTGTCTTCTCTTCCACATATGGCATGTCTATTATTCTGGTTAGTTGACTAATATTTCATTATTACAGCATTATTTTACTAGAGAAATCAATTGCCTTATTTAAAATGAAAATGAAAAGTCCTAAACCTCATCAGTAAGTTTAGCAATGTTGAATTCTTGTCTTGACTCTGCCTGTCTTGGCCAAGGGACTTTACATAAACCATGTGAAAGTCACTTGAGTATTTGTCCTCAGTTTCTTCACCTAAAATCTAGAATAAAAGTTTACATAGGAGTGAAAATCTGTCATCCATAAGAGAGTAGATTAATAGAAAAATAAAATGAATAAGAGCTGTCAGTAGAAGTAGATTCCTAAGAGTGATGGAGACGGAAAGAGTGAAGAAAGGCCAGAAAGTTGTGAGTGAAAGAAGACAAATTAATACAAATTTTCTACCTCATACTACATTTTCACCACCTCACGCTTTCCCAACCTAATCTTGGGAATGATTAATTCTTAAAAACGAAGAATCCTCTTGACAGGAATACAACAATTTGGTTCGGTGAGTGAAAACAGTAAAAATGCTTGATGATCACACTGGCTTTAAAGGAATAGTGTTAAATGAAGGAAGGTATTTTGAGTACGCATGGTAAGGACTTTAGACACAAGGCCAAAATCTTTTTCAAATGTTCTCAACTTTGGATTCATGGACCCATGAACTTCAAGTTTTTCATTAATCTCCTGAAATCGTATGCAAAATCCTGTGTGGATATGTTGCTTATTTCAGAGAAACTTTATCTATCTTTCATTAGATTCTCAAATAGTCTGAGTTAGAAATAAAGACTCTCCATAGATTTCTTCAAAATAATTCAAAGGCAGTGAGTATAAACATGGAAAGTTTGTGGAAAGCTTGATAAATGGGACATACGCTTTTTACCTCCTTTTCCTATTATTAAAAGAATGTGCTAAAATATGTAACTTTAAATCATAAACTTACTTTAAAATGCTGATTTTATAAACGGACTTTTGTACTAAACAGACGAAGTGAGAGCCATTAACCAACCTAATTGTATGTCACTTTTGCCTATCCCTGGAAAGTGAGAGGTTTCATGTAATGTCATACTCATTGCTGTACCAGTTGGAAGAGCAATGGAGAAAAGCCCCGTTCAGTGGTGATGGCCCTGCCCAGTGAAAGTGCTGATTTGTTATAGAGATACATGATCTTAGGAAGTATGTACCTCAATTTCTTGAGGTAGAGATATGGCTATAAAATGTTGTTGACAAAGACAGCTAGCAGATCAGTTATTGCTAAAATGAACAAGTGGAAAACGCTACCAAAAAATTTCAAGGAAAATATCAATTATAAATTGATTTTTCACAAAGTATAAACACAACTCTGATGCCAGTTATTGTATATAGAGTTATTATTAGGATGCTTTTTAAAAGAAAAAAATCATTTGGTAAAAATTAGTGTATTATTTACAGAAAAGCTGAATAAAGTTCAATTTGAGTTATTAGTCTTTTCACAAAAATAAGAAATTTGTTTTTAAAGTGTAGCTACAGGAAACTTTTTGCAAAACATATGGGGGATAACTGTATCATGTGCTCAGATTAAATAGTTCTTATATTTCAGTAAAGATACTGATCCCAGTAGCAGCCAGACATATGAGTATTTAGTATAAACAATTATTTGGATATTTTAATAAGGCCATGTTGTTAGATTCAATATTTCTTATGCAGGCTAAACATTACAAATGCCACTTGGGTACAGAGAATTTTAGACCTTTATTGCTTGATTAAAATATAGATAATTTGCCTTATCTATTCTTTTTTGTGTGTGATCAAATTTTGCTTGCGGGAACATTACATTTTACCTCATTTTCTCTTATAACTTCAGAACAAAACCAAATTTGTTTTGCACGTAATGTTTTCTTGTAAAGTAATATTATTACTCCATCAGCACTCAGTGGGCAAACATATTTTTCAACATTCCTGTTTTAATTAACTTGTCTTGCAAACAAAGGCTACCAGATGAACACAATTTATCCTCAGCATGTATTTTCAGCTAGGAGGCAGATAATTATTGCTCACTGCAGAAATAATGTTCCCCTACTTGCTCATGTAAAACAAACTTTAAATGTCATTTTACAGAGAAAAGATTACACAGTGCAGGGCTGTCGTAAGAGAGGACAATTATCCAGAGGAACTTCTCATTAACCTGAAGGTCAGGGGTAAGAGATGATCACTAGCTCTGGCTAACACAAACCTAAATTGCCCTACTCTAAATGTAATGTCCTCATAATCACAAAAGTGGGGACAGTAAAGACTAAACAGTTATTGTGATAAATTTCTAAGTGGAATTATACATGGAAACTGACTTGGTACCTGCAACCTTGCCACATACGTCTGGAGATCAGAACATGTGGTGTTGAATAAAAAGGCTTTGGGAGGGAATTGCCCTCTTTAATAAACTAGTGGCAGTTCAGCAACATTTAAATGTATTGTTTCAATTAACCACAGCAATTGCAAAGTGATCCTTAAGCATTAAGAGAAAATTGTGCTTTCAAACACAGTACCTCAAGTCTGTCAACCACACTGAGCAGTTTTGTGGCATTTTAGCAACGCATATGATAGCAGAAAGTACTGGAGAAAATCATGCTTACTCATATTTGAGCTGGAAATTAATTTTCTAAGCTGTGAAGTTCTTCAACCTCTTTTGCAAAGCTAGGTCATCTGTTTTCTTAATCAAATCATCTAACCTTCCCCTAAAGCATAGAAGTTTACTTTTGTTTGTGTTAAGTTCTACCCAGATAGCAGTGCAAGGAGATATCTTACATCTTTAATTCTAATGCTCCATAAATTGTAAGTTAAACAATCATTTTAGTAATAGTTTTCCAGGAAGAACATGAAGAGAGAAAGAAATGCTATCATTTAACACATTGATTAGTGTTTTACTGAAAGTTTATTGCTAAACAATTCATGCTTTGTGGTAGTTTGCCTGAGCCTTGTCTAGAAGCAGTCTCACCAGAGAGAAAATTCTAAAAACTGCCAGCACAAGCATAACAATAGTATCTCTTAGAGTGTTACATATTATATGAAAAGGAGATGATCAGCTCCTGGGTGGGAGGTCACACAATCTGCTAGCTAGAATAAAGGCCACATAGGAAGATAGGAATTGATCTATTTAACTTACAGCAGAAACAAACTATCTCTTGGTGCAAAAAGAAATCTGGGAAAAGAATCATAAAGTTGGTTAGCACATTCTGGAGCAGGTTAATCTTCCTGGTTTAAGAAAGGCAGAGAGAAAAAGAATAGAGATTTTCTGGTTCATGTAAAATTGGCAGCCACCTCAGAAAGGAGATTAAAAGAAGCCCTAAAATTAGCTTTGAGCTTGAGAATCTGTTCAATGACAATTCATTTCTCAGGGTTGGAGTTTTTAAGAAATAATAACAAGAAAAGCACTTAAAAATAAGCTTCTAGAGAAAATAATGTATTTGGTTGTATTCATATGGGGAAAGGGTTCAGTTGAGTAAGAAACACATTGCTTAATCATAAACACCTTGTTAAACCATAAATACAGTATGTTCACAAGCCATAGGAATCTGAGGGTGGAAGCCTTTTATTCTTAAGAGTCCTAGCAGTAAAAAGAAATGAGGGTAGAGAACAATAACAGTGGTAGTGGTTTGCATCCTAATCAGTCGGCCCCGGGTTCAGAATAATTTCAAGTATCAAAGGTATCAGAGATACCTAGCTTTATTTTATTTATTTATTTATTTTATTTTATTTTTTTTTTTTGAGACGGAGTTTCACTCATGTTACCCAGGCTGGCGTGCAATGGCGCGATCTCGGCTCACCGCAACCTCCGCCTCCTGGGTTCAGGCAATTCTCCTGCCTCAGCCTCCTGAGTAGCTGGGATTACAGGCACGCACCACCATGCCCAGCTAATTTTTTGTATTTTTAGTAGAGACGGGGTTTCACCATGCTGACCAGGATGGTCTCGATCTCTTGACCTCGTGATCCACCCGCCTCGGCCTCCCAAAGTGCTGGGATTACAGGCTTGAGCCACCGCGCCCGGCCACCTATCTTTATTTTAAAAACAATCCATAAATTTTATAATGTAATAATCATATCTGCTATTTTTTTAGGCTACACAAAGGCATTAAGAAAGAAAGCTTAGAATACTAACTTCTGGAGGATGAAGTAAGAAAGTAAGAAGTATAAGATGAAGAAAGAGGGGTAGATTCTAAAGAACAGTCATGGAGTATTTGCCCTGGAACTACATATAGGTCATCTTAAAGTTGAAGTGAAATATAATTTGATTTAGCTCTTTCTTAAAGCTAACTTTGATATTCTGAGCCTTTCAGTGTGCTGATTCATTGATGCATACTTAAATCAGTTTGTGCTGGTAAGCTGACAAGAAATGAATACCAGGAACATCCTATGGCTCTGCTTCACATGTGTATAGTTTAACACCTGATTAGCTTAATTGATGGTCATGAACAAATGGGGGAATTCTACTAGAAGGGTGCCAGTAGAGGAGCTGATTTTGTGCTTTGGAGTCTGTGGCTGCAGCCATGCAAGTGTAAGAGCTCTTCCTCACCAGGTTCCAGCCAAGATCCTTGTGCCTCCTTGCGCAGACGCCTGGAGCTTTCAGGGCTCCCTGGTGTGCTCTGACGCTTCCCAAGAGGCAGAAGGAGCCCTTCAAAGAGGCATTGTAGACCCTTCTAAATATTTGAATGTTTTCTAAATTCTACAAGTTTTTTACTATTATGTGTGAAAAAAATTCTTTATACACTGTTATAAAAGTTTTGTTTTTATACAGTAAACTTGAGAAAGTTCCTCTGAGTTGTTATAGAACTTAAAATGTATAGTAAATTAAATATTTATTAATTAAAATGTTCCAATATGTTATGTAATTTTATCACAAAAATCACATTCACCTGTTTTTTAAGCTACCTTTGGAAATAATTTCAATGCAAGTAACTGAATAAGAGGCTAAATCTTTTAGAAATATTTAAATTTGAAATAAGAAACCAAACTTGATGGAGAAATAATTATAAAAATGTTTCTATTTCTGTCTTCACGTCTTCACACATTACACAAAAAATACCATTATTGATTTTTAAAATGAGGCATATAATTTGATGAAACATTAGAATGTTTCCTGGAGTGAAGAAAATTAAATGTAATCCAAGCAAATCTTTGAGTTAGTTTTGCTTAATCACATCTGTACACATCTAATGCAAATTTTTACCTATTTTCTTTATTGAAACTTCCCAAGTTCTGTTTGTATGCAATAGAATGAGCTAAGTCTTTTAAATCTGAAATTAAAATACACTGAAACAATTTTTCTTTTAAACAAACTTTTTTTCTCATATCTAAGGAGGACAGAAGAGAATTCACTCAACAGTAGATGACGTATAAGACATGAAATATGACCAGATTATAAAATCCCCTGGTTATCCTCTGTAGTTCACATTCAGAATTGTTTGGGAAATTCTTTGCTTCAGTCGTCTGATGACAAACTATGTTGTTTCTTCATTTGGGGGAAAAATGACTGAAAGCCAATACACACCAAAAGGAGACTTGTTTGCTTGCTTATTTGTTTTGTTTGTTTTTACACAGTGCCTTTTTTGGCAAACAAAGAAAATTCCTTATTTAGTGGAACAATTTGAAAGAAACCAAAACATCAAAAATAGATTAATTTGATTAATAATCTGATTAAGGTATCCCCACTGTAAATAAACAATGTTTTAACTATTCTAAGAATAAAATGTGTTATTACTTCTTCCTTTCCATTTTCTTCATTTTTTCCTCTAAATATTTACTTTCTTCTATTTTCCCTTTCCCCTCCTTCCTCCTCCCTTCTTCCCTCTCTCCTCCCTCCCTCCTTTCCTTCTTTCCTCCCTTCTTTCCCTCCCTCCTCCCTTCTTTCCTTCCTTCCTTCTTTCCTTCCTCTTTCCTTCCTTTTTCTCTTTCCTTCCTTCACCTCTGTTTTCCTTTCTTCCTTCCTTTCTTCTTTCTTTTCTCTTTCTATCCTTCATTCTTTAGGAAGTATTTCCTATAGCTTTAGAAACAATTTTTAATTTGTTGAAACAAGTTGAAGTCAGCATGCTGCAAAAGGATAGCAGCACAGTATGCATTTAGTTTAATTAAACAGAAAAACAGTAGCTTGCCTATAAAGTAAGGGTAGAAGGCAAAGAGAATTTTTCTTTTTTATTTAAAAGATATTTTTCAAAATTTGTGAACATTTTAGATGTTTAAGTTCATGGACCTGTTTATTTCATTGTTGTGTTTTTAGACATTCATTAGGAATCAGTGTTTTAAATGTGTTTATTTTTATTTTATTTGGTATTTCATTATTTTTGACATTGGAAGTAATGTAATAAAGAGATGATTAAGGAATCATAAGGCAATCAAGCATAGTATATTGTAAACATTCTATCCATTAAATTTACATATTATGTCATTTTGGTTGCAAATATTTTTAGGAAATTGGCTACAAAGTATAATTAATAATTGTTTTTTTTTTTTTTTTTTTTTTTTTTTAATCACTTTCTATTTTTCCAGCAACAATCTTTATTTTATTTTGTGCATTTTCTTCTTTCCCAATCCTATATCATACATTCCAGGTGAAGCTCTGCCAGAAGCTGCTGGAATAGCCATATGGAACACACCCAGATCAATGGGCATATCCTAAATTCTTGGCCACAGCCATAGACTTTATGATGGGCATACGCCTAGTGGAGGATGCAGCCATTTATATCTATTGTGCTTAGACCCAAGAAGAGGAAAGAGCAGAAGTTCCATTTTACCGTCTTGTGATACCTAAAGAGTAGAGCTGGTTCAGAGCAATGGAAAACAAAAGTGGAGCTAAAGCAACAGGGCTTGATGGTCTTCCTGAGCTCCTATCTCATTACCCAAAGCTGGATAATTTATTAGTGCATGTAACTAACTGCTTTCCAGTGTATGTCCTAATGAATTCTCTTATTACTAAAATCATTTCAAATTTTATTTTCAGTTACCTGCAAATAACAAGATTATAAATGATAAACTTGTTTGTTTATACAATCCAGAGCATAGCATTTGGATTGACTCTTGTTTCAGACAAGCCAAGGACTGCGAGATATTAAAATAGCATTTCAGACCTTTACAATGTTCTCTTCTTAGAAGCGTTACAAAATATTCTTTTTAGAATGGTTCATTGACAATATTTTAGTACTGTGTTTAGTACTTTGATGTTTAAACTTATACAGAGTTCAGAGGGAAATTGTTTTCTAAGGCTTTAAAGAGAGAAGGTTTTGAGTGTTTGATATGTTTTAAAATGCCTCTTGAAATGTGACAAGCAACTGCCACTGTGCTTTTCTTCCTGTGGCCCTGTTTATATGGATGGCCTTTCAATTAACATGATGAATCTGATAAGCTTTTCAGAGGCAGGAATAAATCATACATTGTGCAAAATTCTTTTATAGAAGGCAACTCCTAGACCTTTTAAAGATTTTCAAAATGTTCTTTCTTAGCCCATTCTTTTTCATTGAGTTCAACAAAGAAATTAAAGAACAGTATCAATAATACTTTTCTATGTCTAAATATAGTTCCAAATTACTAGATTTACTTTATTAATTATGCTAGTGATTTTATTCCTTTGCAAAGTTTAACTATATGACTGGTAACTTTGCATTCTCTAGACATAACCACAATTTTTATATTTGATTTTTTCTTTGATTTTTGGAAATGTCAGAATCAAATCTCTATTTGTACGCTCTGTTTTTATCTGTCCTTAAGAAAAAATGAGAGTGAGAACTCTCAGTTTTATCTCTTATCAAAGAAAAGTTAGCTCAAACCTGGTGTGATTTACAAATGAAATTCAAGGGCAGAAAACTGTAATTTTTTTAAAAGTCTCCATTTTCTACAACAATCTTATAGTTTGACAAAAGGATTTCTTTATTTTACTATTTAGTTGATTAATACTATAACTGATCATGATGAGTTGTGCATGTATGGAAATATTGTGGCTTTAGAGTAGGTTTATTTAGCTAAGAGATTGATTAAAGCCTTATTTACATTTTTATCACTGCCTTTTTAAAAATGATTAATAAGAGCTTTACAACTAATCAACAGTCTTCAGAATCACCTCTTGCTTATACATTTCTCATCAAACTGTATTTTCAACAGCTTTATTTTTATGGTTTTTAATGCTTTTTGCTTTCTTTCATGAAGTCAGAAAGAACAATTTTTCTGCCCCTAGAATTGTTGTTCAGAGCGAAGGCCATGTTTTAAAATTTGATTTTTACATGGAGACTTCTAAAATTGGCAAAATTGTGTATTTTAAAATGCATAATCAAAATATAAATTAATATCAGATAAATATTAAACTATAAATGCAGAGATAAATAAAATATAGTTTATTTTCTAAAATAAGATATAAGAATAATGATATATATTAATATTTTAAAATATAGTTTCCTATATTCCAAAAGTACAAACTGCTAGGAGACAAAGAGCATGTATCTGGTTTCTATGGAGTGAGGATGGGGTTATACCCAGGTTGTTAGCTTTCTAACCTTGATATTTCAATGAGAATTAGTTATTAGAATTCCTCTATTTTACATATTGAGCTTCTGCCTGTGATTTTGTTTGACTAAAGGTCTCTGTGGTAAAATAGTTAGACAAAATAAAATCTCTTAACTTACACTGTTAAACAATTCATAAGGCCACTATTTCTCATTCTAAAATTACTGATACTAAGGATTCTTGGATTCTTCTCAGCTGAGATTAAAAAATTATGCATTTTATAGATGTTTCATTAAGACCAATGAATCCTACAGAAGATAACAAAACCTTTAGGCAGGATGTTTAGAAGTTAGAAAATTCATGACTCTATGCCTCAAGAATTAACTCTTCCATAAATTTAGTTCTTGCCACCTTTAGAAGAATTAGACAGGACTCGTTATTTCTCCCTATCATAACTTTGAAACACTGTTGGTAGTTATGAATGCTGTTCCATTTAAGTCATTTATAAAAGCTTTTTCCCCTTCGACTGTAAACAGTGGCCAGGCAGGATCAGTATCTTTCTGTCTTACTATGCCACGTACCTATAGTAGGTGCTCCATACATTCCAGTGGAATGAATGGACATGATATAACACTCCATTTCCATTATGTGGATGTGTTTGTATACTTAATGTACCCTCACCTGGAGTAATCCTCTTGTATTTCTCACCTGGATAACTCTTCCTGTTTATTATTCAGAACATGGCTCAAATATTATTTCCTCAATAAGAGACTGCTTCTGCAAATCCTATGTCTCCCACATATTGTTCTCTTGTATAGAACTTTTACTGTGTAAAAGTACCACAATCTGTAAAAATAAATCTATCCATGAATTTACTTATTTTATGTATTTCCTTCTATCACAATGCAAGCTCCAGATGGAGCAGAAACATGATTTATGTGTGTGTGTGTGTATGTGTGTGTTTGTGTTCATGTTCCTAGGACTTAGCCCCATATAGAATTTATAGTTGCTCTTAATGTGTATTACATGTATAAGTGAAATGGCTAAAACAAGCTATTTAAAGAAGTAAATAAGAAGAAACCTTTTGATTTAAGATACTTTGTGCTTTAATAGCAACCTCTCCAGTACTTCTTCATGAAAGAAAACCATTAAGCATAAAAGAGGAAAGAAAAGCCTTTGTGCATATAGCTAATGCATCTTCAGAAATGAAAATTCAAGGTCAAAAACAGAAGAGAATGTCTGAATGTATTATTAAAGATGGTTTTGAAGATCTTTCACAGCCTTGCTTTACAAGGAACCAGCTGCCTTACTAAAGAATCACAATACTATTTAAACAATAAAAATGATGCCCACTTAGTTTACCTTTTAGCTGCTATGTCAAAGAACACTGTAGCTCATCATCAATGTTTTTATGAAACTCCTTTGTGTCTCTCCTCCAAAACTGGATTTGTAATAAGGACTAACATGGTGAGAGCTGATTGTCTTATTCTTGGTTTAGAGCTGTGGAAGGGTGGGCCTCACATAGAGCAAATAGCGGATGAAGTGTTTCCTGAGAGAGAAAAACACAATTGCAAAGATCCAATGGGATGAAAGAACCTCAGAAAAGCTAATAAAATGAGGGTATGGGTATGCTTGGCATGTTATAGATGGTAGTTGTAGCAATTACTATTTGCCTTCCCCAACACTTTTTTTTTAGTTCTTTGATAATAGAAACTAAATTTTTTACTGGATGTATCACAGCCTAGAATAAAAGGCTACATTTCTTTAAGTCCCTTATAAATTAGCTATTAGGGACTTTATTAAAAAGTCCCTTAATTAGGTGTGTGTTCTTTTATTTCTGCTCTTGCCACAGATATCTAAGTTGAAATCTGGGGGGCCCCCTCTGGGAAAAAGGTGTAATGGTTTCACATAGGACGAACTACTCTTTTGCCCCAGTGCATTTCATCTTTTTTTCCCATGCCTGTCCACCAGTCCTGGAATCTTACTTTTACAATGTTAGACTTCTTTTATGAGAGAGATGAGTAAACATCTAACTTATTTATGTAGATAATCTAATCCAAATCATACAATCATTTTCAGCAGTTTTCTCCAGTATGGTGATAATGATAACTACTAGCATATCCAGACTCCCAGCCAACATTTCTAGAGAAAAGATAATTCTACTTTTGGGGTCTGTGATGGTTAATACTGGGTGTCAACTTGATTGGATTGAAGAATCCAAAATATTGCTCCTGGGTGTGTCTGTCAGGGTGTTACCAAAGAAAATTAACATTTGAGTCAGTGAGCTGGGAAAGGCAGACCCACCCTTAATCTGGGTGCCTGTTGATATTCACTTGGGGTGGCTCAATAAAGCCAAAAGATTTTATTGAGGCATGTTGAAGGCAGCTGCCTCATTTATATTAGCATAAGAAAGAGAGACAATTAAAGACCTTCCCAGTTTAAGTCTGTTTACCCCACATCCCTTTGTCTCTACTCTGTTTACTCATGTAAACTTTGTACTGGATGGTCCTCTCAGGGGGAGATTAAAGGGGAATTACCTGTTAATATTGTTTACTCTGGGCCTGGAACCTAGAAATTTCATCATTTGTAAAACTACTCTTTTAACCATCTTAATTATCCACAAGTGTGTTACTTAGAACCTCTGTTATGAATAAATGTGTGGATGTACTGGGAGTCTTGTTCGATTGGTTGCATTTCGCCCTCTGAAAGCAGCCAACAGCCATCCCTAGCCCACTTGAATCACTGAACCAGGTGTGAGAGTGGTGCATTCATTAATCCGTCATTTAGTCAGTGTCTGCAGGCCAGACTTCTGCAGGCAGTGGTCAATGTCTCAGTTATGCACCATCTAATTAGCTGCCAGCATGGCTAGAATATAAACCCAGCAGAAAAATGTGAAAAGACAAGATTGGCCTAGCCTCCCAGCCTACATCTTTCTCTTGTGCTGGATTCTTTCCTCCCTCAAACATCAGACTCTAACTTCTTCAGTTTTGGAACTTGGACTAGCTTTCCTTGCTCCACAGATTGCAGATGGCCTATTGTGTGAGCTTGTGATCATGCGAGTGAATACTTACTAAACTCCTTTATATATATATATATAATATATATATATATATATTATATATATTATATATATATATTATATAATGCATTATGTATTATATATCTCATAAATATAAAATAGGATATATGGATATAAGGACTTATAGGATATATCCTATAAGTCCTTTCCCTCTAGAGAACCCTGACTAATGCAGGGTCATTTCAAGAAAATTCAATATCATGGCTCTCATTAGACTGACTTAGTTTTGGATCTGTTTGCGATCCCATTCCTTTGTTTAGGGGAGAAAATATTCTCATTGTTCTGGCTCATTACAGAATAGAAATATAATTGACATCAGTCTTGATCAAACAATGGAAACTCACATTGGGGAAAATTCAGTTTCCCAAAGGAAAGTCCCATTCTTTGCACTAAATAAGAGAGAAGAGCAACAGGATAGAAAGTGCACTACAGTATTTTACTAGAGTACTTCACTACACTATTTCAAGCAATTTATCATTTATTTTCGAAGTTACAGTTGTTAAACAGAGATTATGTCCTTTACTACCTTGCTTTAGTCTTTCACTTCTTTGAAATTTCTTTTCTGACAGATGTCAAGGAACTTTCCTCCTGATTGATTTTCTGCATGCTTTATCTCTCATCCATCCAGTCCCCATTTTCTCTTTTCACTCTAAGTCCAAAATGTCAAGTTTATTTTTTAAAATCTAACGTATATATTTTACATACTGAATAGTATTAATCAGATTTTAATTGTATTGTACCAGAAAGTTTGACCTAATTTTAATAGTTAATTGATCTCATTGTGCAACATATAAATAATTATTTCATTTACAATGGTTTGGCCTCAGTAAGATCATTACTCTTCACTTTAGCCTTTTTAATAGGAACTACTCTTGAAAATGATAAAATACTAGATAGTTTTTATACCCTTCTTTCATCTACTCTTTATTTACTCATGAATATCTCTTTCTCAGTATATAAATTATAACAATAACAAACTGTGTGATATGAAGGTGATTCAATGGCCATGGAAAACCATCTGCAATTTTGAAGTAGCATCAACCTTCATTTTTGAATTAGGTATTCACGTATCACCTCACTAAATGCAGTCATGTATTGCTTAATGACAGGGATACATTCTGAGCATTTGGTCGTTTTGTCTTTTTGTGAATATCAGAGTATACATGAAGCTAGATGATAGAGCCTACTTCACACCTAGGCTACAAACATGTATATCATGTTTCTGTATTCAATACTGGAGGCAATTATAACACATTGGTAATCATTTGTGTATCTAAACATAGAAATGGTACAGTAAAAATATAAAGATTAAAAATAGTATACCAGTATAGGACACGTAACAAGAATAGAGCGTTCAGGCATGGCAGTTGCCCTGGATGAGTCAGTGAGTGAGTGGTGTGTGAATGTGAAGACCTAGAACATTTCTGTACACTTCTGTAGACTGTATAAACAGTGTACATTTGGCTAAAGAAAACTTACTTAAGTTTTCTTTCTTCAATAATAAATTAAACTTGGCTTATTGTAACATTTTACTTTATAAATGTTTTAATTTTTTTAAATTTTTGGCTCTTTTGTAACAACATATAGTGTAAAAAACATTGCAGAGTTGTATAAAATATTTCCTTTATCTCTTTATGCTATAAGCTTTTCACCTTCTTAAACAATATTTATTTTTTAATTTTTAAGTATTTTGTTGCAAACTAAGACACAAACACACACTTTAGCCTAGGCCTAAGGGCCAGGGTCTGGATTATCAATGTCACTGTCTTCCACCTCCACATCTTGTCCCACTGGAAGGTCTTCAGGGGAAATAGCACACATGGAGCCATCATCTCCTGTGATAACAATATCTTCTTCTGGAATACTTCCTGAAGGCCCGGCCTGATACTGTCTTACAATAGAAGTACACTCTAAAACAGTTTAAAATAGTGATAAAAAGTATATATACACATATACTTTTTATACTTTTCATCACTTCCATATATATATATATATGGTGTATATATATGGTGTATATATATACATACACCTTCAGGAGGTATTCCAGAAAAAGGCATTGTTATCTTAGGAGATGACAGCTCCATGTGTGCTATTGTGCCTGAGGACCTTCCAGTGGAAGACATATATATATGGAAGTGATAAAGAAGTTCACTCTAGTGATTAAAAAGTATATATGTATATATTTAATTTTTATGTATATATGTGTGTGTGTATATATATATATATATATATATACACACACATACTTTTTATCATTATTTTAGCATAGTCATTTCTTGTGATCAATTATGTCCTATACACAATTGTATGTGTCATACTTTTATATGACTGGCTACACAGTATATTTGTTATACAAGTATCAGCACAAACACGTGAATAATACATTATGCTACAATGTTTTGAAGGCTATGCTGGCACTAGAAAATGAATTATTAAACTCCATTATAATGTAATGGGACCATTGTCATATATGTGGTCCATCATTGACTGAAACATCATTGTATGGCAACACATGATTATAGTTAGGCAATGGATCCCTTTCTCTATATTTTTATTTTCCAATTCCTTGATCAAACAGATGTTTTGTAATCCCTTCCCTACTTGATTTTGTGAAACATTTAATCTGATGACCATCATTTTCCTTATAAAATTATTTCTTCCAGTGGTTTCTATAACACTAACTCCAAAATGTTTTTTTTTTTAACATTTTAAAAATAACGCAAATATTATTCTTTCCACAAGCAGGATAGAAACAAGAACTTCAATGCATATAATATGTATTATTTTATTAATCAACTATATCACTTACTAGAAGTCAATATTCTTTCTCTCAACCCTAAGATTATTTATTAATATATCCAGTAAACATTTGAGAGGAGCAGGGGGATGGTATGGATTTCTGTATTCACCAGGCACACACCAGACAGGTGAATACAAAATCAAAAGCAATTCCCACTTTAGCAAATGATGTATTTGTTCACATTATAATTTAAACAGAAAATGCCTTTGAGGAGCCTAGCTGTAGTGACAACAGCAGTATTAGAACCATGAAACTCTGAAGAAGTTTCTTCTATATAATGAAGCAAAATACATCAGGGCACCACTTCTGTCAAGTACATTACCATATGTGTGACTTAAGAGAAAATACAGGAAGACACATTTGCAAATTTTTTGTGGCAAGCTGCAAAATTTAGTGACTCAAAATCAATATTCACTCGTTCAAAGAACAGATGGGTCAAACGCAAGTTGAGTACATCAAGGAAGCTCTAAGGCAGCATGGAAATGTGATTAAAACTCTGAGAAATGGGTAGATATTTGAAAAACAGCACTGGGAAGGAGCTATAAAGAAAAGAGTTGATTAGAAGAAATAAAGACTCACATCCAATAAGGTATACATTATTTTAGGAAACAGTAACTGGTTGATAAGAACACAGGAAGAAAATGTAAAAAGTTTCTATTGTTCTCGTCTCCATTACAGTGATCAGTGCTGCAGGTTGTATTATTGTTAAAATATTTTCTATCACTCCCTTGATGTGGATCGTTCTTCTCAATTCTGTTGATGTCATCCTTGGACATGTGATTTATTCATTCATCTTTCTGACCTCAGAATGAGTCATGTGAATTGCTTTGGTCAATGATTTGTGAAGTGAAGTACATACATAACTTCCAGGTTAAACCTTAAAAATTAGCTTGTCTTTGCCATATTTCTTTTAAAGCTTTTCTAAAAGACTAGCATGATGCCCGATATAGGCTGTTTTGTCATCCAGATGACATGGAGCAGAGTCATAGCTGACCCATAGTGGATATAAAATATGAAAAATAAGCCTTTATGGTTGTAAACCACTGAATTTTGGGGTTGTATGCTAGCCTAAACTGATGGGTAGAAATTTATCCAGGAATTCTTTAAGAAAGAAAAGATTCATTAGTTAGATCTTGAGGCACAGATAGTATTTCCACAAATAAAAATGATAAGGTAAGGTAGATAATACTTAAAAATCATGGCAAAAACAAATGAATGTACTGACGCAGCAGGTCCCCAGGACCCAGGCACAGACCAGTACCTGCCTGTGGCCTGTTGGGAACTGAGCTACAGAGTAGGAGGTAAGTGGCAGGTGTGCAAGTGAAGCGTCTTCTGTATTTACAAGCCTCTCCCCATCACTCAAATTACTGCCTCAGCTGTACTTCCTGTCAGATCAGCAGCCACATTAGATGCTCATAGGAGCACAAACCCTATCATGAACTGCATATGAGAGGGATCTAGGTTGCACACTCCTTATTAGAATCTAATGTCTGGTGATCGATCACTATCTTCCATCTCCCCGAGATGGGACCATCTAGTTGCAAGTAAAGAAGCTCAGGGCTCCCACTTATACTATATTATGGTGAGTTGTATAATTATTTTTGAAGAGCTTACAATGTAATAATAATAGAAATAAGGTACCCAATGAATGTAATGCACTTGAATCATCCCAAATACCCACCCCCAAATTCCCACTACCAATCCATGGAAAAATTCTCTTCCATGAAACTGGTCCCTGGACACCAAAAGGTTGACTCATTCTGAGGTCAGAAGGCTGGGGGCTGCTGTACTTCAAGGGAATGAGTAATAGAGTTTTTAGAGCCCAACAAATCTTTTTAAATCCTTAAATTGTGTTGCTCTATTTGTTCATTTATTATTCAAATTATTTGTTTTTATTTTTTTAGAAAAGGGTTCTCTGTCATCCAGGTTGGAGTCCAGTGGTGCAATCATAGCTCACTGCAGCACCAAACTCCTGGATTCAAGTGATACTCCCACCTCAGCTTCCTAAGTTGCTGGGAATTCAGGCACACACCATCATGCTTGGCTAATTTTATTTTATTTTTATAGATACACAGTCTCACTATGTAGTCCAGGCTGGTCTCTAACTCCCGGCCTCTAACTCCCACTTTGCCCTCCCAAAATGTTGGAATTATAAGCCTGAGCCACAATGCCTGAGTATTTTCCTCTATTTAGAAATAAAGTTTTGAGCTAAAATTTCAGCTTAAAAAGAGTGATCTATATTAATGAAATTTACCTCATCCAATTTTTGATAACCTTAGAATTCAGTAAAACAGTAAGCACTCAGTATCAATAATTATTCAATTATTCTAAAATTTGAGGAACGTTATGAAAAAAGATTTGCAAGTGGCTTAATAAAGATGAGCCATGCAGGTGATGATGATAAACATTTTAGCCAGATAAAAAGGATGGAAGATAATTATTCAGATACAGTTTTGAATAAAACCAATAATGGTATGAATTAATTGAAAGAGTTACTCCATGTGTTACAGGAAAATGATCCTAAACTCTATAGCATTAAATATCTGCATCTTTCCAAAAATGTTTTTGGTTTTTATTTTATTTCTATAACCAATATACCCCATGGTAAAATTTTGAAGAGAATTATAAGGAATGGGGTAAAAAGCAAAATTCTTCCAAACAGCAGCACCCTATCATCATCAGATGAGCAAGCCTCTCCATTATCCTTCTGACAATTTAAATCCTGTCACTATCTGGCTTGGCCCTGAGGCACATCAGGCAGTCATAAGAAAGCAGTTTCTCGGGCAAATGTGGCCCTCAGCTTTGGGCAGGGTTACATGTAACTGAGAAGAGCCCAGAAATAATGATTATCTAGGGCCTAGACAACAGTTTGCAACAGCTCCTTTGAAGCCACAAGCAGAGGGGCATTTTTGCGTGTCTGTGCCCAGACTTTTTTTTGACACAGAATTCAACATAGAATGTATTATGCAGATATGCATATTCAATCGTAAGGTAACATAAATAATTAAAATATTTTTAATTACAGTTTCACTATAAATTTATTAAAAGTATTATGCAGATATGTGACTTCTGGTATCTAGCATATTACATTTTCCATAGTAGAATTATCTAAAAGATTAACATCTGGATGGACAATAAACCAAAAGTATCAGGGAAAATTATTACAGGGTTCAATTAGAAATGCTCAT
This sequence comes from Cebus imitator, assembly GCF_001604975.1. Lineage (NCBI taxonomy): Eukaryota > Metazoa > Chordata > Mammalia > Primates > Cebidae > Cebus > Cebus imitator. The sequence goes on from NW_016107361.1 coordinate 9,126,903, forward strand.
TCAATCTTTCCTTCCAGAACTCCCCAGCTAAAGAAAGACTCTTCATCTTTTAAAATATTGAGTGTTCTCGCTTATGGTTTTACTGATATTGATAATGTCTACATAAGATTATATATTGATTAATGAGGTGCTAGCATTTGGATTTTAGACATCATGTCTTATTGCATTTGTCTTTGTCAGTATAATTAGCATTGAGTTTTACCTGTAGAATATATTCAATATATATATTTTTATTAATAATTTAGGACAATCTAGGTTAAAACTAGATAAATAGATTTGATTCATATTTCAATAGAAATTATATTATAAAATAAGAAATATGGATAGGATTGGGGTGGATTTGAGTGCAGGGGTAATCAATAAAGATTTTGAATAGGAGACTAATATAATTTACATTATTTCAGGAGATTTTATGTTGAAAAGAAAAATAGGTTAGAGAAATTATATGGAGACTAAAACCAGTAGCAGTTGCAATTAAAAAAAATTGATGCAAAACTGAGGGAAAAGGCAAAATAGAGCTATTGAGCCAATAAAGCCAGGGGATTCCTTTGTACATGCCAATAGCTTAGCACAGTGCTAGGACAGGATAACAAAAATAGAGAAAGAAATAGAAGTTTTAATTTAGGGGTAAAGAATAACAAGATTACCTGAGAAGTACCAGTGAAACAATCCACTGGCAATACTTAGTAAGCAGGTGAGAGGTGGAACCAGAGTTAAGGACAAAGCAAATACTGGAAATACAGGTCTGAGAAATTACTCTTAGAATTAGCTTATCTGAATTTTCTTTTCTTTACTCATAATGTGAAAAGATTGTGTTTAGAAGATTTATAAAAGTTTAGCCATGTAACAGTAGAAATAAGATGTGAGGCTTGGTAATTTGAGGGGGCAGGTTAGTGGAAAGGTATAGCCATTGCAATTGGATTATGGTTTTAGAATATTGTCACCTATTCTCTTTGAAATATAAAGTGGAAATTGACATTAAAGGTTTTTCAATAAATTCAGTTTTAGATCTTTAGAAAATTTAACATAATGACAGCAACTAGCACAGTTAGTTACTACTAAGAGAAAGTTCTAGTTTTGCAGGACTTGGTTAAAAACTCTAGCTGTGAATTTCATGATTTCCTTAAATTTCAACTTAGAATTAGTCATTCTAGAATGAAGGTTCTATTGGAACATGGGTAAATACCATAGTCCTTGAATAATAGCTAGGTTGACAATCATAATTTTAAATAGTATAACAAAATTCAATAATTACTGAACATGGATGTTTCCTTAGATAAAGTAATAAATATCATTGTCCAAATATGCTTATAATTGTTTATTTTATATATTTATAAACTTTGTCTCTGTAGTAAAGTATGAAATTCTCTCTTTTTCTTTGGGCTGTAAAGACATAGTCACAGTTTGAAGTTATATCATTCAGCACATTTCATACCTTTTCCTTTTTACCACCTTTATCTTTTCAGTGTATTTTAGATAATTCATAAATTGTTAATGACTAAATCTCTAATGCTTCAGTTTATAATCTTGACTTACATAATCAGTTTCTAAACATATCACATTTTTTTTCAGGAACACAATTATTTCTGGAAAGACTACTACACACAGTATTCTGCATTTAATATGGCATTTCAAAGTCCTGAGAATGACTTTCAATAGTCTTCCATGTACTAATTAAACATGAACACGTGGTAAACAACATGGACTATTCCAGTGGACAGAAAACGTCAAGTTAAAATGTTTAAGTGCCCCATATTCTTCTAAGGATCCTTATCCAGTTGGTCTGACGGGTCATTATCTGTTTTGTAAAACTTCCCAAACAACTCATCAATATTTAAATAGCTATCCGAATTATAAACTTCAAATAGCAGAATCCAAATGTCATTTATGCATAATTCAAAAGAACTTTGCTGAAAACAATCTTTGGATTGCAATTGCTCTCTAATCCACCTCTTGAATTTCTACATAAGAATTCAATGCCAATGCAATTCAAATCAATTCATTCATGGTTGATGTTAAAACTTCCTTTATGAGGATAGTATGACAGAAACAAAACTAAATTTGAATAAGAGGGAATTGCAGAGATAAAAATTGTTTTCTCTAGAAAGTGTCAAAACATTTATGATTCCTTGGTAATTTTTAACATTATAGGTATAATTAAATTATTACTAAAGTTGTATCTATGAATCTTTTTAAGTGGCTTAAAATATTTTTTCTGTTCAAATTAATGCAGTTCACTATTGCAATTTAATGTAATTTTTTAAGAATTATAATTGATTTATAAGCCTCGTAAAACTTTTGAGCTATCATTAACTCCAAAATGTCTGGAAAGGAAACCATCATAGGTAACTATTGACGACACCTACTTCTTTCAGTCATGTACTGAGCATTACCTGCTGTATAGGTTTAAAGAAAGTTGGTCACAGGATTGAGGTGAATATTTCATTCATGTGTAGCCAAAATATTATCATATGAAGCACAACAGAAGAATGAAATGCATCCTTGTGATAAGATGGATTTTTGTCAGATAAAGCATAGTAACTCTACAGATGGATTATGAATAGAGACAAAATGTACAGTTGAATTCTTTGGAATTACATACTATATTCCATAAATCCCAGATGGAGTCACTATGATTAATGTTACTTCAATGAGTGCAAAATGAATAAATAATTATCCTCCACTTATTGTAAAGTATTACCTTCAGTATATAATTCACATGAGTTACATTCAATTCACAGTAATGTAAAGAGCTTAGTTTGAACTGACAAAGGACAGGAAATTCAGAGTTATAGCTGCAGGTACCTCAGAGTGTTGGTCTTTTAGCACATATGGTAAAACGTATCTGTAGTGTGAATTCACATATGGTAGGTCTTTGCATGGGTTTCATTTCCCCAAGGAAAGGGAGCTTTCCTGTGAGATAAAAGGAAGAAGCTCCCATATTATGCCTATTTGAAAAATGGCTATGTGTGAAATTTAAATTCATAATGTGTACCATATACATATAAAAATTTCTGTTACCAATGGCATGTGAGCATGAACAGAAGTTAACAATATTCTCTGACCTCAACTGTCACTTCACAAAAATGTACCATAATATGCAGAAGCGTATGGATGACTCAGCATAATCTCTTGCCACAGTTTGAAAAACAAATAAAATTCTGGGACCATAGAAAAGGGCAACTAAATGTTATTTAATTTACAGTATTAAATGGACTTGAGATATTTCTTAGCATACAAATTTATTTGTAGAGTGGAGTATAAATGTGTGAAACTTGGAAAAAAGATGAAAATATTGGTACATTTTAGATATTTCATAATCTATTTTAAAATATATATAATCCACACTTAAAAATATATGATACCAAATACTTCATGCATTATTTTCAATATCTTCACTTATCTAACATTTATTGTTTGGATTTTGTTATGAAAGTTTTGGAAAAAATGTGTAAAGTTGTAATATAAGGGCTGAAATATAGAGACATACATGTGTATAGGTACACACACAATATTTTAGATGAAAAACAGTACATTAGTGGATAATGAACATATTAATTTGCAAGAGTATGATATAATTAGAACAATATTGATATGAAACTAATAGAGTTTGGGTATTGGTTCAAACTAGAACTAATCTCGTTTAAATCCTGAAACAGGAGAGTTTCCTGACCTCCCTCACAGGATGTGTGACAGGGATGTGGCTCATCTGTTTGGTTGCCATGCACACTCAAACTCTTATGGAAGGGGAGCATGCAGATAAGCGGTACAGTAGCTGGGCTGAGCGCCCCTGGGCTCTGGCCCCATGGCAGCATCCAGGGGTAGGTGTCTGAGGCTCCTGAAGCCAGAGTGGGCATGTGTTACAGTATGGTCTTTTAGTTTTGCCATCCATCAACAGATTAAGTGTTAAATAAGTCAGTGGACCCTGTGTCTTTTCACAAGAGCAGAGGGCCAGTGTGACAGCTTTCTCTATCTGGAGTTCTTATTTGGTGTCCAGAAAAAATCAGGTCACACACAGGTTTGAAGAATGATGAATGCAGGAGTTTTACTGAGTGGTGGAGGTGGCTTTTAGTTGGATGGATGTGGAGCTGGAAAGGGGATAAAGTGGGAAGATGATCTTCCCCTGGAGTTTGACCATCTAGCAGCTGATCGCCTTTCTGCTCATCCTCAGCCAAACTTCTCTTGACATTCAGATGCTCCTTCTCTTCTCTCCTTCTCTGCAGCTCTTCTCTTTGTCTGCTCATCTGCTGGTGGAGTCTGGGGTTTGAGATTTATATGGGTACATTAAGGAGGGAATGGCAGGCTAAAAGGCAACTTTTGGGCATGAAAACAGGAATGCCTTTTCCAATTTATGGCCATGGGTTTCCAGGCTTAAGGGGGAAGCTTTGCTGAGGAACCTCCTTCTTCTACTCAGTATTTCCCTGTCTCCTGTCTATAACAATATCAATCAACAAATAAACCATAAATCAAAATACCCAAATGTAGAGAAGCTAATATAATGTTCCATAATACAATACAATCATGTAATGAAAAGAAAAAGGAATCCAAATACAATGAGGCTAACCACATTTATTTAGGAATATGGGTGAGAGTAAGGATGAGTGAGTATACAGGGTGTGTGTCTGTCTACTGTATCCATGTGTGTAAAGATGGATACAGAAACACTGTTAGAATTTTCCATATTCATCTCTAGAATATATATTGACTATGATCACTATAAAAAGGGATTCAGCTACTTATGTTAAATGCTAAGCCTGAATGTTTCAGGGCTCAGGTCTGTCATTTGTGGCATTCTTTCCCTAGAAGCAAAGCTACCCAGGCAAGATTTGAGTCATCCTTTTGGAATCAACAAATTCCTTCCTGCCATCCATTCATTAGACTACCCAACAAGTTTCCCTATCTTTCCCATTTCTAAAAAAACTAAATAAAACAACCAAAGCAGAAAAATCAACTCACTTCCTTAACATAAAATGCTAAAATAAGGGCTTCAAACATCCATCAGTATAGAATATTTGCTTAAAAAATGATATTATCAAAATTAAGTTTATTTGGTCTACTTAGAATCTCTCAGGTACTTGTTATAAATAATTTTTATGTCATAAATGTTTTGAGTCAGTAAATTCATGTGTGTGTGTGTGTGTGTGTGTGTGTGTGTGTGTGTGATGTCAATGGGTGATAGACAGTATGTCTTACATCTCTTTTGGCTGTTGGTTTTGATGAAATGAAGTCAATGTCCCATCTCCACTTGAGCTGACATGTATATTTCTGCAGAAAATACTTGATATATTCTCCTTCGTATTAACTGTGGTCTACTAAAAATATCTTTAGACCAGAAGATAATAAGTTTGAGTTCCCATTGACTTCCCTGTGTTCAGAACCAGGTGTGTCTGTCACTGAGTAATGGACAGTTCTTCTTTTCAGAATCAGTATTCCTTGCTATAGCCAGATTTATTAGGCGATTGCTACTGATGTCATAATGACTAAAATTAACTGACTAGTTTTCCTGTGACAAGTTGACTTGGGAAGTGTAGGTATTGTAACTAGAAAATAATTAGGCTAAAACAATTTTTAAATGTGATTAATGAAAACCAGTCTCAAATGGTCATTACAAATATATGTACCCTCTAAGTTAAGAAATTATATCATTTTTATGCTTTGTAAAAAAATGAAGAGAAATATTCTTTCTGGTTTACATATTTATATCATTGTAAATGTTGAAGGCATTTATTTGAATGTGCTGTCACAGAATGATGTAAATCCACTCAGCACATTTATTTGATTGATTGCACATCACACATTCAAATAAACATGTATGGCATGATCTCAGATTTAGATAAACACACTGCCTTTATTTAAATGCCTCCACATTCATATTGGATTGAACATTCAAATGCATTTAAATTAGTCTCAGAAGTGACTCACTGATGCATTGTTAGAAGGTGAACATGATGCTTGCTAATATTTGTCTGTTAGAATCTTGCAGTCTCCAACATACCCAAGGCTGTTACATTATATTGTGAATGCACAGGACCACATCTACACTAAACGTAAGTCTGAGTAGAATGTGCTGGGAGATATCTCAGTGGTACTATGTTTGAAATTCTGTGTAATGCAGAGCAACACATCAAGTTTTTTTTCTCTAATAATCTAAAATTAATTTTATTAAAATCCCCTCAGAGGATGAAGATTAAATATTATAACACCAAAATCAAAGTATATGCTTCTTCAAGACATACCTAAGAAGCTTAGGTAACTGTACAATTAGGTAACGTGAGCTCACCTACTTCATGTAACTCACAAGACTGCTAAATTAATACCTCCCTCTACTCCTTTCCTACAGAGTATATATGAGTGGGTCACAAAATGAAATAGACTAAACTAAAGAATGTAATGACATGATTGATTGAAGCTTTTAATATTCTGGGGATTTTTCAAAAAGGTTTTAGTAGCCAGGTAATATTGTATCTGATCATTGTATCAGATCATTATATCAGATTTTGCATTGCATACAGATTATTTGATAATCTACAGTTTTTACTTGCTATCCTACTATATTCAGAAGAAAAACACCCTAGGCTATTTGCCTTTTATTCCTAAATTATCTCTATTGAAATACACTATTTAAGATTAACTTCTATTTTGTTTTTAGACTTTTTTCCCAGACTTCAATTAATGCAGTTTAGATACTACAATAGTTTTTAAGTTTTTGTAAGGACTCAGTCCACTTAAAGGTTATGGCCAAATAGCTCTGTAAATGCAGCAGCTTTCAGCGGGGAAAGTTCTGGCTTCTTAGGAGGTGGAATCAAATTATAATTTTACAAATGCAACACTAATATACCTCTTTTCTTACTCCTCAAGGAAAGAGAAAACTTTCTTCTTCAGAAGCTAAAGACAGTAAGCATTAGGGTTCTTTTATATGGGAAGGGAAGGCTCCAAGATTCTACTAAGCAAGGTTGGCTAGAACCCTATATGTGTAACTTTTTCATAAAACCTCTTCTTTTCCAATTTTATACAAGTACATTAGGACTTTCAATTGTATTTTTTCATGGGATTATTCAGTGCTACTCTTAGGGATTGATCTTCTGGTGCTACGGTTTTCTCTGAAGCATTCTCATGTCCCAGTCTCTGTTCAGGCTAGTATGTTTGTGATGGTGAGAGAGACGAGAGGAAGCTACGAACCCTCTTCCTAATTAAACAGCAGCAGATTCTCTTTTAACGTTCGTTGATTTTGGGCACTCTTGCCTTTTAGCACTCTCCCTACCTTAGAGAATGTACTCACTCTTTTCTCAATTCCCATAATTGGATTATATATCTAGCAATGTTAGAGGAAAAGTTCTCCTGCTTTTAAAGTAATAAACCTTAATTTCCCTCCATGAATGTAAATCAAAATAACTAGTAAGAATGTGAATCAAAATAACTATTAACTCCCAATCTTCTTTTTTCTTTCAGGCCTATGGATCTTTAGGAAAAGAATAGACCAACACTCACTTTGAGTAGAATTGCCAGATTTAGTAAATAAAAATACAGGATGCCTCATAAAATTTAAATTAAATTGTATATAGGCAATTTTTTTACTATAGCTATATCTCATGCAATATTTTGAAAATACTTATACTAAACATTATTTGTATTGATCCAATATCAAAACTCAAATATAACTGTGTACCCTGTATTTTATCTGGAAACCATAAGGTGAAAAAGGAGCATAAATTATTTTTCTAATTATTTATTTATAATTCTATAAGGGAGATAGAGATTTCTCAAGAGAGCAATTAACTTTTTAAAGAGTCAGCTTGTTACAATTGATTATGAAATTTGTTGTGCAATTTGTCTCACTTTCCTCTTCCTTTTGGTGAGTGCAAATACAATTTATACTCAAAAAGTACCAGTGTACTAGATAGAATATTTGCTCCCTTTTAAATTTATCTTTCATGAATTGAAAATATCTGCAAATTAAAATGGCAAAATAATGTCTATTCCAGCACCCACAATAGGGCAAATGGTGAGCTTGAAGAATGTGGAAGACTCATTACAAGTCTCCTCAAATAGATTTTCTTTAGCTATCAACAAAATTAAAGGAGAAACTCAGATGGTGATTATTTCTGAAGAAAATATTTGAGAAAATAAGTTTGTTATGGAAACATTTTGATAATTGAAAATAATGCTCTTTCACTTTTTATTCAGATATGATAAAGAAGAAAAAAGTCCATAATATTTACATTCCCATTATCAAAGTCGAATAATAAACAGAGTAATAACCTGATGAACTAACTTATTGTAAAATTCAGGCCCTCTCCAAAATCTGAGGGAAGAGTGAAACAACTTTAGTAGATATTTCTCTTTTAATTGTATTTTTAAAAAATTAATATACTGAAAATATGACTTGATTGCAAATGTTTCAACAAATAGAAAACATATACTTTTCATTCAAGATATAAAATGTGTATATTAAAAAATAGATTCTTCACATTTCCACCACAATTGATCTTAACAGGTTTCTGTCATCACTATTATGATCACTATTATGTTGGTGTTTTCATTAGCCAGAAAATTGAATAATAACTGGGTTCCACTACCTTGAACAAAGTGGTTAAAATAGAGTGGCTATTTCAATTGAGATGCAAACATAGGGCAATCTTTACATTCTTATACAATAGTATTTGTTCATGAAATGATATTGACAGACCCTGGAATATGTATTTATCTTTTGTGTGGAGACTCACATAACTTTTTGTTCTTAAGTAAATGGTCTGAATAGTTGAAATCCATTGTGTGCTCTCTCACCCAGCATTTACTCCACACTCCTCCTTCTGCGCCAACCAATATGATGAAGACTAGAAAGCTAAAATGAGAAATTTCTAAAAACTCCTTTGCAGCTAGGGCTAGGAATGTAAGCATATCCAGCAAAGTAAATGAATATATATTTATATAAACAATAGCAATAACAGCAGTGTATTCACACGTGTGTGTGTGTATGTGTGTGTGTGTGCGTGTAAGTCAGCTAGAAGATTATGAAAAAAATCCAAGATATGCCGATACAATCTGCCTCCTTCTTTTGTTTCTGACAGTGCACACTATGCCTAGACTACAGATATACATAAACACTAGATCTTTCTAAGCCGCTAAGTCAAATTTTTGTAACCTGGCATTCCCAGGTGATACAGTGTCTACTTATCTTTACAATTTTAAAGTTTGATAATATGCAATAGGCACTATATATTTTACAGTATTTTTAATCATGTTCTTTTTAGGCTTGCTGCTGCTGACATCAAAATTGTCTCACTTCCCACCGTCAAGTTCTTTCTCCTTTGGTCTCCCTTTTCATTCATTTATTCAACCATAATCATTCAGCCTTAGATTAATTATGTAATCCGTCTTTCTTCATTTGTGAGAAAACCTTAAATTATGCAGATTAGTGTCAAATATATTTTATTTTTTAATTTCTAAAATTTGATTTACATCAGAGTAAGGGGCAAAGTTGTACATTTGTGGGTGTGCTGAGATTCTATTCGCTGGAAGTGGAGGGAAGTCATTACATTAGGAACAATGACTGGATGCCTATGAGCAATGGCAGCAATGGCTGCTCCCTAAAAGGATACTTCCCATGCCAAGCAATCTGTACTTAAACTCTCAGAATACATAAGTGAATGAGAAGAAACTCAGCATAAGGGACTGATGAGACCAGCAACAAAGGTGAATTGGAAGGTAAAATCTAGGGAAAAATTTGATTTTGGAAAACTACATATGGTTCATCTTTCATATACTTCTACTGACATTTATGAATTTGCCCCATCCTCAGAAGTCTATGCCAGAACTCTCAACAGAGGAGGCTCTAATTGAGATGAACACAAAAGATAATTTTCTAACCAGAAAAGCTACAGAAAATTAGAGCATAGTTTGAAAATATGTTTTGGAAAGTCATTTGGATGTGGAAATATGAAGCTGGTTTTCCTCTATTATTTCATGATAACCCTTAAAAGGAGGGAAATGGAGGTGGGGCATAAAACTGACCAAGGCATGGGAACAAGTAAAGATGTGGACGCACATCTAGGGAATTTTTTTAAGACCACCAGCAGCAGGTGTTAAGAGCACTGCACAGAGGCATTCCAAATGTTTCCAAGGGCTGTCAGTTTTCAAACACTTTAGAAAACCCCTGGATAAGGGGGAAAGTACCTCCATTTGGAGTCTGGAATTTCATTGATTATGGTGCTTGTAGCAGAGCCACATATTTTTGCTTGTGTGTGTGTGATTGTTACTGTGATCCATCTACTATGGTGTTATCCGGGAAAGAGAAATGCAATGTATCATACTTACATTTACCACGCTTGAATAAGCAAGGCTATCATCCTTTACATATTAGCTAATGCAATCCTTACAACAATCCTAGGATAGAGACATTATTTTCATTCCTATTTTATAGGTATGAAAACCAAATTGAAAATGACTTAGAACTTCCACATTACACAGGCAAATTAGTTTCTCTCTGCCTCTCTTTCACTCTCTCACATTTATCTGATATACCCAAGGTATCTATTTTTTTTCCTTAATTTAATCTTCCTTCTTATTTTAATATATTTGGTGCACTTCTTTACATGCTTTATAGCCCACTTGTGCTGTATGTTTCTCTTTCCCTTGCCCTGCAATATACCTCTACATTATCTTCTGAGAAGCAGACATAAAATGCAATGTTCCTTTTGTGTTTAATATCAAAATAGTATAAATCTATTAGAATTATTATTTGTCTAAGAGATGAATATTCCTTTTACTGACTATACTTGCATATTCTTATTTACTGCGATAGCTGAATTATGAATGCATAATATCTATATTATTTATAGCCAGGCCTGGTGGCACATGCCTTAGTCCTAGGTACTTAGGACGGTGAGGTAGGAAGACTTAACCCTAGGAGTTTGAGGTTGTAGTCAGCTATAATCCCACCACTGCACTCTAGCTTGGGTGACAGAGCAAGACCCAATCTCAATAAATAAATAAATAAAAGGAAAGGAAAGGAAAAGAAAATAAAAAGAATGATTTCTCTAGAATATGAATAATTTAATGAGTTACTACTGCATCTTTAAATGTCTTCATTATTACCCCCATTTTTACTGATATTTTCCTCTAAGATAATTTTCACAATTATAAAAATTACTAATCAAAATTTACTATTTAAACTTAAAATACCTTACACATTTTAATGCAGAAAAATAAACTACTTCCCAGACTCATCCCTGAATATATAAAGTGAATGGAAATGGAGTGTAAGTATATTAGTATTAGTTTCCTAGCAAAGCTGCTTATGCAATGGAATTTAAAAAAATGAGAACCAATTGTTCAAAACTCAGTTTTCTTCAAGTATAATGTACTACAAATCATGGAGAAACTTGATGTTGTAAGCTAATTTTTTTTTGCTTCCAGTAGGGTATAAATAAATGCAGAAAAGGATTAATGATACTTTTTTAAAGTTATTATTTGTACAGATTTCAAACCAAGAAAATGCTAAATTTCTGATAAGCACTGAATTACAATAAGTTCTCTATTCACTTTAACAAAGAAAATGTAAAAACCAAATACGAGTTACATATAATCCAAACATTCAAAACATTGGAAGCCAAAGCTGAAATAACATGGTTGCTTTAGGTCAGCGTATATGACATGAAATGATTCTAGTCAATCATGTTTGGGCTGTTTCGCTGCAATGCACACTTCCACCATTTTATCTTATATTCTGTCTCATCACCTCGTTCTTACTTCTATATTGGATATGACCATGCTAACTTCTCTGTGTGACCAGAGCTGAAAACATTTCAGAGCAGGTTTCTAATGCCAAGAGATATTTTCTGGTGTATATACTTCTGTGTGCATGTGTTTATGTTTGTTTAGTTTGATTTTATTATTTCTGTATATTTCGGGAGTTAAAAACATGGTTCAAGGTAGCTTTGGTAAAGTGAAAATAAGCAATTAAAAGGTAAAAGTATCAATATCCTAAACATCCAAATCAACATGTTTGATGGTGAGAATAAGGTTGCTTTTGAAAGAAAGCTGAACCACAACATATGATGAAAATGTCTTTTTAAGAACTATGGGTAAAAACAAGTACTAAAATTTATCATGGCCCAAAAAGGCTTGGAGTTTATTGCAATTTGACAATTTGATTCCACTTAATTTGCTTCTATATGTTTACATGCTGAACAACTTTTATGAACTCTGAAGCTAACAAAACAGGATAATATTATAGGACTATGTTTATTCGGCCTATTGCCTGCTTTGTGCCATAGAAAGATTTCTCCCTCTTTCTGCCTTGCCTAAGGCGGAGATCTTTAATAACCTTGTGTAATTACTGTAAATACACTTCTCACCAGCCTCATTTATTCAGAGATTTCAACCATGTCAGATACATTGTTGTTTATTGGGAGTTGAGCCACCTGCATGAACAATAAATTTGTCAGGATTTTGGAATATGACATTTGGGATTTGCATTGCCTGTGTAGTTCACAACAAAAGATTATCTAATGGTGACTCTTGATATTAAAAAACCTAATTTTTATAATTTTCCAGGGAAAAGCTTCATCCAGTAAAACTCAGATTCAGAAATTGAAGAGTGGGTTCAAGTCATAGTATTTATGTATGTTAGGGTAAAGAGTTCTCTACAATACTATGACCAAAAAAGTTTAAAAGGAAGTTACTTATAAAATATCTGTAGATCAGATCAAACGTAGCTTGGCTTTTGCTCTGCATAGATTGTGAAAATTAAAAAAAAAATCGTTCTGCTTTATATTCAAGAAATATGCATTGTGCATTCTACTTTTAATTTCAAAGATGTTTGGTGCATGTTCTGCCAAGGGAAGAGACAATCTTGAGAATATCTGGTATAAAAGTAATTTAGAAGATAGATTAGCAACTGCCAAAATGCTCCGAATTACGTGATGCCTTGATCATGGTACTTTTTCTTTGCATGTATTGACTTGCTAGAGTCTAAAAAAAATCTGACAAGGTAGGAACTCTTACTGTTTTTTTTTATATATGAGGAAACAGAGACCCTGAGAGATTAAACTTTCTTAAACCCATATACTCAGTAATCAATAGAGCTAGGATTTGAACCTCCATAATTTTTGCTTTTGAGTATCTACTACTCATCGGTAAGCTCCAAAGCACATAAAAACAATTAACTTCTGCCATCATGTCTTCTTCAAAAGACCCTGAGACAGATGTTTCTAGAACCTGCTATAATTTTAACAATGCTAATGAGTGACCCTGAACTCAAGATGTGTCAATTTAGTAGTTTATGAATAATCAAGAAAACCACTTTATTGTACAATTTCTCTTCAATCTATTTCTCAGAAGTTTTCATGAAATGATGCACATCATACTATTGCTACCACTGTAAATAACACAAGAATTGCTTCCTGGAGAAATGTTTGGATTTTGTCATAAGGGGTGGTATATAAGCCTCTTAGGAAATACATAATCAACATTACTAAGTATCATTTTCAAGAAGTAGCTTCTATGACAATACATTCTCAAGAGCTTATGAATATGAGATTCTGAAAAGGAAAATGAATATAGTTACATTTGGATAAAAACCTTGCATCCATAAATGTAAACACAAGGAATATGAATTTCTCTTTTTTCTAGATAGATATTATCAAAACAAATTGCTTATGCTTCTGTGGAAATAATATGCCCACTCACATGTGATAAACCATATTAATTTTGCCAGTAATGAAGATTAATGATATGAAAATCTATGTAGCACTGCAAAGATATCAATATGGTCATGCACTGCATAACTGTTTCTTTCAGTCAATAATAGACTACACATACTATAGTGATCCCATAAGATTGTCATGAAGCTGAAAAATTCCTAATATCTAGTGGTGTCATAGAGGTTTTAATGCCATAGCACAATTTATTTATTTTTAAATAAATTTAGTGTAGCCTAAGTGTACAATGTTTGTAAAGTCTACAGTAGTGTGCGGTAATGTGCTAGGTCTTTACATCACTGGGGAGTGAGTGATTTACTCACCGGTCACTCACTCCCCAGAATAACTTCCATTCCTACAAGTTTTCATGGTAAATGCTCTATAAGCACTTTTTATAACTATTTTTTACCTTTTATACTGTATTATTTCTATGCTTTTTCTATGTTTAGATATGCTTAGAAACACAAATACCTAGCATTATGTTGCAATTGCCTCCAGTAGTAACAATAGCAACATGCCATACATATTTGAAACCTAGGAGCAATAGCTATACGATATAGCCTAGATGGGTATGTAGTAGGCTATGCCATTTAGGTTTGTGTAAGTACACTCCATGATGTTCACACAACAAACACTGTCTAATGGTGTATTTCTCAGAATGTATTTCCATCATGAAATGATGCATAACTGTGCTAATAATATGAACTTAATGAAACTACTTGTATTTATTGTTCATTAATTTTGTATTAGTAACTATGCATGACACCAGTTGAAATGTCTCACTTAATCTTTATTAAAATCATTTGATATAAGTAATACTGTTATTTCAATTTACAATATGAGAAAACTTAGAAATGAGAAATACGATATCTTGTTCGTCAAATTGCGAAGAAGCAGCAAATATTTTACTAACATTCAGATTTGACTGATCCCAGAGTCTCAACCATCTTAAGTGAATGAATTATGTATTTAAACTAGTTCAATAAAATCTTTTTTTTTTGTTTTTGGTTGTTTCTTTATGAAAATATAACCATTTGTCATTTCATTAAAAGTTTATCACTAATGATGGTATGTCAGATACACTGAGCACCAACTAATGAAGACCAGTATAGTCTTCATTAAGACTAATATTAAGACTAAGAATTTCAATTAATATTCTGTGTCCTAGGAATTTAGTAGAAGATCTGATAAAGCCAAAAATATGTATCTAACTCTAATAATGGACTAAACAGAATAACCTTTAGAACATTTTCAGGAAGTGACATACCATCTCAATACATCAGATTTCTAAGAAACAGGTAGGAACCAGGAAATGAAACTTCCTTCTAAGTTTGTTGTTCAAAGTTTCTAGTATTCAACCCCACAGATTGCTATGTGTGAGGCACTTGCCTTCAAAATAAGGCAAGAGGTTTAATACTTTCTTGTTCTTCTGGGTTCGAAAGAATGTTTTCTTTAAAAAGCAACATTTGCTTATACAACATTAGCACGTTAAAAAATTGGAGTTCTCCGAGGTGATAAGGATGAACTTGATAATACCAAGATATTACTGATAGTGACTCCCAAAATGGCTTAAAGTGCTCCAAATTCAGCCTTACAGTCATCTCTGACCATCAGAGTTCTGTACCAGTTATTTGCAGTATATAAATTCCAGACACTATCATTTCTGACAGTGGTTTTGCATTTACCTGAGTTGAGTTTAAGGAATCTGTAGATAGCAACCTTGACAAAGTCGTCATGACTACACTCTGTCACCCTCAAGCAAGTGAAAAAACAAAAAGTGCAGAGTAATAAGTATGCCCTAAAGCAGATTTTTATAAAAGACTGGCTAAAGAGTTTTGCCAGAATTTTCATCTATCTTAAACACGCGGAGTCCACACTGTGGAAACTGCTAAAGGTGTGATGTCTCAATATTTGCATTGGTTGTCTCCATTAAAGCTTTTAAGAGTTTCTACAAGACAAATGAGAAAGTGGAATTCTCAGCACAAAAGAGGTAAAGTGCCATGGCCACTTTAATTAGCCTTACACATGTTCCTCCTAGTGTCACATCATATAGAATCAATGGAAGCATAAGCTAGTCCCTGCAGTCACTTTCTCCTCTTCCTCCTTGTCATCCTCTTCGTCCTCTTTGTCTTTCTCTTTTGCCTTTTCCTTCTTTTTTTTATTGCTGCAAATATTACTATCATTGCTTTGCTTGAGAGTTGTTATCTTTGCTTTGAGAATATGAAAACTAACAACAAAAAAGACAGTACTTGTCTCTTGCCACTGTATGTGCTAAAGAGGAAATATTTCTATTTCTCTGCTTATCGGTGTAATACAGAGAGATCACTGTAAACACTTATTTTCATACTCTATAAACAATAGTTGGGGCCTTCAATGGACTGCTGGAAGGGTTCACTCTACACCTTAACAAGAGCTTTCCTAAAAAAGTAGCTTTCATAGCATTTAGAAACCTTTAGAACAATTCGACATTTGTATGACATCCAAGTATGTGATCATTTTTCTAGTAGTTCATTTTTATTATATCTTACAATAAATATTAATCCCTAAGGATGAGAAAAAAATTAAGTGTTTGTTCACTACAGATGATTTGAGAAACACTGATCTGGAGCCTCAAAGCCACATACTGACCTACATATTTGGGTCCTTCACAGCTACTAACTGCAGTACATCCCGTGGGAGGATGGAGGTAGGAGAGACTGTCTTCAATTTTTTACTGGAAGGAAAACTGAGTTAAACTTACTCATTTCCCTTGTCTAACCTGTCTGCATAGTTTTTCATGGGAATGTGTATTGTAGGGCAGTATAAATGTGTCTTCTGAAAACAGATGGTTAAGTTCTATTAGTTTTGTGATTTAAGATGAACTAGCATGGTGGGGATAAATAACAGATAACAGGAGATGAGTCATGTTAATGTATAAAGTTAGGGGTGATGCACATTTTATAGTCAGATTTCGAAATTTAAAAAGGTTTAACTGTTTGCAAATATTCTCCCTAAATGACTTCTTTCAGAATTGGTAGATGTGACCAGAGTAAAAGAAGAGATGTTGTGTGAGAGGTATTGACAAATGTAAGCATTCTGAAGTCAGATATATAGGATATTAGTCAAAGTTTATTGCAAGATTTCTAGAAAAAATACTAGGTGTTATACAATTACACATCAACACTAGTGTTTAAACATAAATATTTCAAAATTTATCCTAGAAGTCACCAAAGTATTAAATACGCTGTCACTTGGAATAGTTATGCCATATATCTTTAGTTTGATCTTAATAGAGTCCAATGTAAAGAAACCAAAAGTTTTACACATAGTGTATCTATGTGTCTGTGCATATACATATGTATTTACACACATATATGAATACACACACATACAGCTTCATAGGAGGCACTAACTGGCAAATTTGACATTTGCCACCTGGATGGAGTACAGTAGAGTCAAAGTTAAGTCAATAGACAACTACCATCATGTGTGCCTAAAACTGTTTCAAGGCTTTTGCTCTTTTTTTTTTTTTAATGTACTAGAGATGATAATTTTTTCTTAGATGCCCTTTTCCTAAACAAAAGGATTAAAATCGATAGGTGTTTAGTTTCTCACGGGAAATGCTTTTAAAATAACAGGGTCATCTGAGAGGATTGCACTAGTCAAATGTCAAACAATATAAATTTCTTGAATGAAAGTTGCCAAAGTCCTATCGAGGAGAGCTGTTTGTGAGGTTCCCTAAGTCTAATTTAGAAGATGGACCTTATCCTTGGAACTGAGACTAGAAGTAAATTCTTAAAAGCAAACTCTTGTGCTAAAGAAAGAACAATTTTAAAAAAAACATCCAGTTCTCTAATTCTTGACAAGTGTGGCTCATTTTCACTTGGTTTAGATGGATGCCTTATAGGTTACAAATGATTTTACTCCTCAGAGACTTTTCAAAATACATGTGGACTCCATTATGCTATGGGCCTCCTCCCCATCCCATTAAAAGAAAAAGAGAATAACTAAAACCTTAACAGTGATACGCTGAAAGGTATTATTAATTTTGAAGCACTTTTGTTTAAAACTAACGAAACTAGCTGGTCAGCCCCAAATGGTAGGCAACTGTTAGATTGTTTGATTTTCTTTTCCCCCTCAGCAGGGCATCCCAAGTCTCAATTTGCAAATCTCAGTGTTTGATTTCCAGAGGACATGGTACAACTTATAAGGGCTCTGTAGTGGTGGCTTACTAAATATTTTCAAACTAATGTTGATAGATATGTATAAGAAATCAATTTTCAAAGAAAAATTAAAAATGATACGTGATGTGAATTTATCTATTAAAGCATCATTGTGTTATTTTAAAAGCTCAAATTTATTTCATATTAGTAAATAAATCTTATGCCAGAAATGGATTTTCTGATTTTGCTTGGAACCTTATTTCTGTTAAGCTTTACACCTTCATAATCCCTTCTTTTCAATTCTGCTTGTTTTGCCAGGAATTTAGGAGCTTATGACATCAGAATAAATAGCCCGCAGAACTGAATAAGACTTAATAAAAATTTGAGTCTGTTTAAGGGCAGACAATGCCACACCACAGGAAAATGATCCAACAGAATTTTCATAAAGAGGAATAATTTGCCACCTTTGAAAATTAATTTGAGATGTATTACTTAATGTCTAACTGAAATAAAAATATGACTTATTTTTAACAGAACATTTTAAATCTCTGTATGCAACTCTTCATTACTTCAAATGTTTCCAATCCTCTGGCTATACCACTTAAACTTCCTTTTGCCATGGAATCTGGCATGAAATAGTCTCTCCTGGTTTTCCTTCAGGTCTCCTCGAGAGTAGAAGGAGGAGAAAAAAAGGACATTAATGAGGAAGGGAGTAAGTAGTTGGAAAACGAAAATCCTATTGGAGATTAAAAGTAGTTTGACATAGGCTTTGTGAGAATTTTTATTTTATTTATTTATTTATTTTTTATTTTTTTATTTGAGATGGAGCCTTGCTCTCTCACCAGGCTGGTGGGCAGTGACATGATCTCGGCTCACTGCAACCTTTGCCTCCCAGGTTCAAGTCATTCTCCTGCCTCAGCCTCCTGAGTAGATCAGATTACAGGCACACACCACCACACTCAGCTAATTTTGGTATTTTTAATAGACCTGGGTTTTTGCCATGTTGGCCAGGTTGGTCTCAATCTTCTGACTGCATGATCTACCTGTCTCGGCCTCCCAATGTACTGGGATTACAGGCATGAGCCACCACACCCAGCCTGTAAGGATAAATATTAAAGTCTTGCTCTACGTTTAGGAAGGGTCCAGACAGTTAAAGAATAGACTACTTACCACAGAATCTAACCTCGCACTGGCAGAATGTGTGCTATTTTGCTGTGGATAAAGGGTTCAGACAGTAAAGGAAGAGACTAAAGCACTAGTAATGAGGAAGATGGAATTATGCAGGTTTAGAATCATAGCCTAATTCATCCAATTAATGTTGTAGAAGCAGTTAAAACAGAATTTCCACAGTCTTGACATGCCTTCAAGGTTTCCACTTGATTTAAAACTAGATCACTGTTGATGGAAAATATTAAATTTTTTGTCAAACTTGCTATAATTTATTTTAGTATGTAGATACAGTCAGGTTTCTGCAAGCTCATGTCAAAGATTTATCTTGTTTAAAATACAACAAAATGAACAAAAGAGGGGTTAAAGTATACCAATCCGATCAATGCTGAACAAAAACTACAACCACAAACACTCTTATCAGATCATTTTTTCCTAAGAGTTATTTATTTACATTACCTTTTAAACTAGAATAGCCATTGTAATTTTCGGCCAACTATGTTGGTCTTTTTTCTTAACCTCTTCTCACTGCTATTGTCAAAAGTGGCTGTAATCTCATGCAGATGAGATATTGATCTGTTGCCGATGTTCACTGAGCAGCCAAAGGGGAATCACATTACCAGCTACAAACTCCATCAATCATAGTCTCCTTAATAACCGCACTTAAACGATCTCTCTTGGCATTAGCTTATATTGCACCCATGGCTGGCATCCAGACTTCAGAAAGAAAAAGGCTCATTTTTGAAGGGCAGATTTGAGGCCACTCTAGATGATTTAAATAAAAGGTCTTAGCCTTTCCCTAGAACAACAGGGCTTATTACATTAGTTAATTTAATCCAATTAATTTTTTTCAGGTGTGTAGAAATGGAGTAAAAGATGTGTGGATTTGTTAATAAATACAGGATTATGTCCTTGGCACCCAAATTAAATACTTCTAAGTGAAGCTTTAAAGCATGCATGGAACCTGAGGACAGGCATTTGGATTGCATCCTGTGTGTTAAATCTACTTCCTTTTGTCTCCCTTTCTTCTTCCTCCTACACAGAGATATTTGAAAATTACTACAAAGTAGAAACAGGAAAAAGACGAGGCAGAAAAAAGATAGGGATGCAATAAAGCAATAATGACAGCTAAAAACACAATCTATCATAATTACTGCTGCAGGAACTAACACACTGTTA
Source organism: Cebus imitator (assembly GCF_001604975.1). NCBI lineage: Eukaryota > Metazoa > Chordata > Mammalia > Primates > Cebidae > Cebus > Cebus imitator. The sequence goes on from NW_016107361.1 coordinate 9,147,091, forward strand.
GCACATGCTTCTGTCATACTGTCAACTCAGCCGTTCTACTTCACTATTGGCAGCCATGACAGAACAGGAAATCAGATGGAGGATGTGGCAGTCATAAAAAAAGACACCTTGTTTTGACTACATACTTGCTTTGGCTCTCTTACAGTCCAAGGATGCCAGGAATTTGGAAACAAGCTCAGGAGGAACCACTATTTTTCCTGTCCCATACCACTCATACCCCCAACCTAACATTTTTTTTTTTTAACTGCATTTGTTTCCTTCCAGAATATTTAACTGGGTTCACAAATTAGCCTGTTCTCAAACTTCTTTGCATAGCTGATTACAATACAGGGTCTTAGGCGTCTCTTTATGCAGATTCAGCTGGCATTACTGAGGTGAGGGCCCAAGACAGGGCATCTGTAACAAGTTCCAAGGAGGGGTTATTGATGAGCTGTAAAAAAATTATACAAGCAGTTTGGGTCAAGAATGGGAATACTGCATTTTAAATGTTAGTGTGACTTGAATTTCATCCAGAAGCTGTTAAATCTTGATTGCTTCGGCAGAAAAGGAAACAGAATGGTGATTTGATTTTCTCCATGTAAAATTTTACATGATATTAATTGCAACTCAGTAAAAACTAAGCCTAGAACCATAAAAATTATGAATCAATCAAAGAAAAATCAGAACAAATTTCTGATTCTACCCTAAACTAGAGCCACTTTTTTATGTATGTGCGTGGTGTGGGTTGCTGGTGTGTCCAGCTAGCCAAGCACAGTGATGAACAAAGTAGCATTTCAATTCTTCAGTGACCTTCCAAAACACACAGAACAAAATGTTTATACGTTTTTAAAAACGAGCTTACCAGGATATCAAATATGAGTTAGAACTGAGTATCCCAAATTGTGTTTATAGAACACCAATTCACAAAAATCCTTTTTTAAATCTTATTTACTCTAAATTAAATATCACAAGAAAGTACTTCTCTGGGGAAAAAATTAAGACATGGTTTTTCTGACTTACTGATGTTTACTCATATTGAATCTTTAAAAATGTGTCCTTAGGAGGAAAAAGATATATTTACAAGTATATAATAGTATTACATTGAAATTCACAATTTAGAACATGAAATTATATAAACGTACCATATATCATATATCAAATACCATTTATATGATAGGAAGAATATTTGTAAATTGTTATTCTCTTATTAATATACAAAAAGGCTAATATTAAGTATTCAAAAATATTAAATATTAAACCATAAAGGATGTTTAAGAACACATGTTTTTCCTCTTGCATTTTCTGGGCATATAATTAATTATAAAAATGAAGACAAAAATATAGCAAGGCGTTTCTAAATATTTACTATATCCAGGTTCTTTATGTAACAACCTCAATATTGCTATAATGTGCTCTAGCATATTTGACCACATATTTTCCTCCATGCAGATGATAATGTGCAATTTAATGTGCTTTTATTCTAGTTGATGACATGTTAGTCATTATTTGTGGTGTGTATGTATACACATATGTGTGTGTGTGTGTGTATACATGTGAGTGTACCTTTCTTTGCTGTCTTTAATGTAGAAGTGAAAGCCAGCACTGTGTGTATAATCCAAGTCCCTTAACATTGGATTCTATTTGTCCACACTTTCTCATAACGAAAGTTCCTCCTATCTTCTCTGCTGTTTAAATTCTACTGATACTTTGAAGACTCTATCAATTCTATTCTATTCCTAGAAGTTTTCCTCAAGAATTTTATAATCTTCATCCAATTTTATTAGTCTCATTGGTATTTGATTATATTGAAAGTGTTATTTTGTTTAAATGTGTTCCCTTAAAACAATGAAATTATTCATTTTTAAAGACACATTCAATATTTTCTTTTATGCACTTAATATTTACTTTGTTACATAATTCATACTTGATATATGGCCACCTCTTATCAGTTATAATTCAATATACATATTTAGTGAATACAAATGAAATTGAAATATGCAGTGTATAATAATCTTTACAGGCTAGTATTTGGTATTGCCTCGTGTTTAAGAGCACACATTCTGAAACCATAATTTTGAGTACTAAAACTACATATTGAAATTACAAGCATCCTAGGCTAGTTATTTATCCTCCTTGATCTCAGGCTAGCTATTTATCCTCCTTGACCTTTAGTGTTCTCATCTGGAAAATCAGATGACGATTTTGTGGAGAAGAAGTATGAACCAGGTAAAACACTTAGAAAAATAACTAGTATTTATTATAGACTGAATCCATGTTACTTCTTGTTGCAAGTTAGATTTCTTGGGAATTAGACTGTAGGAGAGATTGGACTACAATGATCTCAGTTGGCTACAAGGAGCTCCAAAGCAAAGACGAATTTTCAGAATTATCTTGCATTGGACCTAGGGGGTTATGCCTTTGTACTTTCTCACTGATTTGTTGTTAGGCTCAGGCTTCCCTTGGAAGGGGACATAACCTGTGGTAGGCAATCCTCTTTTGGCTAGAACAGAGTGCTGCAGGATGGTCATCCAACAGAACTCCCAGGAGCCAAAGAAATAGCTCCTTTAGGTGTAAAGAGGAATCTGGTGGGAGTGGGAGGTAGGAAAGGGCTGCATCACCGCATTAACTTCACCTATTATTATTTTTCTTCCTGTTCAAATTAAAAAAAAAAAAAGAGCTTATGATCAGTTTTCTTTTCTAAAGATTTTAGCGGTGACTGTGAACAGTAAGAACAGAAAAAAAAGAGTCCCAATTTTCTTTTCCTGTTTTTGTGCCCCTTCCATTTGGTATTGATTTTCTCCGTATGCTCCTTCATGTTATGAGTGTGTAAGAAATCAGACGTATTTTATTCTGGACTATGGTTTCAGCATATTTACTCAGCAGGGTTTTTTTTTTTGTTTTACATATTATTTAAGGTCACTTTTTTCAGTAATCATAAAAATTATAGTTTGGGAGAGTTATTTTGGAGGAATTTGTATGTTTCATATGGAGAGATGGCTATAATTTTTATGAGACCGAAGACAAAATTGTCACTCCAAACAAGTTGGCTTTTTATAGAGTTCAAACAGATTCAGTGCACTTGAGAATAAATATTTTAACAATACTTAGATACTTAGAAATGCCCTATTTAAAATACTATACAACTAAAACACTATCAACTATCTTTGATAATTATGTTATCAAAAATCTGAGATGAAATATCCAATAAAATATTTTGAAGGGTAGATAACTAAAATTTGTATCAGGATTTTATTTTTAATATTCAAGATTATGTGGCATAGGTCATAATAATTAGTATTTCCATTACAAGCTGCTCTTCAAATTAAGAACTATAACATGTAATCCATGTACCTGTGATATTTAGGAATCCAAACTTTCCTTGTTCCTGCTTTAAAATGTTCTTTCTAAGCCTGGTTCCTTTTTAAATAGCATTTGCACATACGCATACATGCGTCTATACACACATGTACATTTATACACAAACCTAGAAAAAAGTGATTATCATTTAGTTTTTTAAAAAGGAAGTTTGAAACTTCATATATTTAATGATGTTCGTATTTTAATATCTCTTCATTGTTACAATTAAGTCAATGTTAGATTGTTCTAGCTCTGTTCCTTTCATACATATAAAAATAACAGTATACATGGCAAACACAGAAAACACTACAACCATTTTCTGAGTGATTTAGTTTTCTTCCAACCTCCCATTCCCCTACAATAAGTTTGGTAGAAAAGTTATGTTTACATGACTGAATATACTTTGTGTAGAAATTTTGCCTTAAAAGTACATAGGGAATGGTTTTTAAAAAAACAAATACCTCAGATAAAATTGCAACTGTTCACTTTCCAGCTTTTGACCTTGAGTAGGTCAATTCATTTTGATATTTGTTTCTTTATCTATAAAATGGGGACAATATCCAGTTTACCAACCTCACAGGGTTTACAAGAGACCTAAATAAAACAATGTCCACGAAGGACGTGGCACATTTTTTGCTACAGAAATTTTCGAATAAATAATAGAAGCTCGGTGGCTTCCATTTTACCAATGCTGACACAGAACATTAACGTAACTTTAACCCATACAACTTTCTGTACATTCACTGTTAAAATTACATTGGCAATCAATTATGTTGGGTAAACATGTGTTATTCTCAGCATTTCTCCACAGGAATAAGGGATGGGGAATAAAAATTTCATGTGATAGGAATTGAACTCTTCCTTTATGTTTATATTTCTCATTTAAATAGATTATACAGGCTAAAATACTGAAGTATAGCCAATGAAGTCCATTGGATTATAAATATAAATGTGTATAAATATAAATGTCTTATGCACAGTCATAGATATTATCCTAAAATGCACAATTATATAGGTAAATTAAGACATCTGTGGTCACATGTTAAAACAGATGAATGACATGAAATTGTGTTTCTTGAATACAAATGCATTTTGTGGGAGAAAAGCACTCCAAGGAATAACAGACAATTTAATCCAGCATTCTACCTAGGTAAGCCCCATGTTTCATCTCTCACAAAACCGTCAAATCAAAGAAAACCTCCTTTGTATAAACTCTAAACCATTTTGAACCCTACAAAATTGAATAACCCACTCCACTTCTTTTTCTTTTAATTTACATACCCACACAATAGTCTCTTTCCTATTTCAATGTATTGATTTCGTATAATGAAGTTGCCCAGTCATTATTAACATTTTGTATTTCAAACATCTTCATGTTATATAAGAGAAGTAGTCAGGTATTCTTTGCATTCGCTTTCCCCCCTTTCCTGTGCTGGTGAACATTTTAAGTAACATTTTCTACAGCAGTTCTGCAGCAGGAAACTTAATAGATATGCTGTTTCCATAACAACAAATAGGATTTGAGCAAAAACACAATGCTCAGTGGTTATTGTTCCTCACAGCAGGTAAAAGCAGTTATTCAAAATTACAAGCAGCATGATATTGAAAAAAAAATAAAGCAAGGGGTGCTAAGAGTTCTGTTCCATATTTAGTAAATGTTTAACTCATTAATGCTTGAGGGGGCAGTTGTAGGATTCCACCCTATGCAGTATTTCCCCTCAAATCATGACCTGAAAATGAAGACTAGGCATGGATATTCATTTTTTTGATATTAAGAGTCTTGTGAATCAGGAAGGCCCTGATGATGACAAGGTAGAATATTTGCTACACTGGCTAGCTGATTATATTAAATAAGTATTTATGTTGATTTCTAGTTCTTGTGGGTAAAAATATTTACCTGTTTCCAAAATTATTCTTCACTTAGTTTATTTAAAATTAAATATGTATCTATTAAATGGAAGCATTTTCCAAAGAAGCACCGAAGTATTGTAGAGTAAGGTAAAAAAGATAATCTGACATAAAGGAATATGGAATTTTCAGAGATTCCTTCAGGAGCCCCTTCCTACTTCAGGATTCTTTATTCTGGTTCCTCTGTTTTGTCATTTTTGGAAATGTGCACACTCTGAGTATTTGTAGGTCCATTTGCACAGATAGAAAAATAAGATTTCATATTAAATTTAGAGGAATATTAGAATAAAACATAATTTTAATGTTACATTATAGTAAAATATTAGTAGAGTATCTTACAATGTCAAATCCACAGGAAAAACTTCACAATGTGTGTAGGAAAGGACATTATGTGTAGCAAATTGAGACAGCATCTCCTTTAAGAAATCCCTTTGTTTATCATGTCTGAGGAGTGGAGATTCAGTCCTATGACTAATTTAAAGAAATCAGATTTACTCCTTCTCAATATGTGCCTTTCCGTTTATAGACAGCCCTAATTGGCAGTTCTTTCTCGCTTAGAATAAGATAGCTAATAAGGAAACCAAAAGCTTTTTCCTTATGTAATCTATTTACTAGTAAAGTTAGATATTTTTAGTCCAGGCTCTGTCCCTTGTTCTGCTTAATTACTGGAGCTGAAGGTACAACTGTCTATATGCCAATTGCTATATGTAATTGTTGACGTGATCTATGTATTGTTTAGTCTAATATCACCTCTCCCTTCAAACTTTCCACAATATTTATTTCAGGGCCTAGATAAGGGAGAACTGGTGTGTGTGTGTGTGCGCGCGTGCACGCGTGCTCACGCATGTGCCTTTATGCATTGATAGGCACTTAGGTTGCTTCCAGTCTTGGCTATTGTAAACAGTGCTGCAACAAACATAGCACTGCAGATATTTCCTCAATATACTGATTTCCTTTCTTTGGGGCATCTACCCAGCAGCAGGACTGTTGGATCACAGGGTAGCTCAATTTTCAGTTTTTTGAGGAACTTTCTAACTCTTATTCATAGTAATAGCTATAATTTATTAAGTAATTATGTACCAGACACTGTTCAGCATTTTTATATGCATTATGTCATGACCACTCTATTGTTAAAGTTGAAATCAAGTAAGGCACAGTGGTGAAGTAAAACATTTAAGGTCACCCAACTGGGAACTCCAGGTCTGGGGTTCAAATCCAGTTGTGTTAAAGTCCTGAACCTGACCTCTTCACTATCTCCAGGTGGTTGTCCATGTTTGAATCAAAGTTTGAAGGATGGAATTTCTTTTAGATTTTTGAAGTTTTTCTTTTATTTATTTTTATTTAAAAAATTTTTATGGGTGTCTAGTAGAAATTTCTATAGTAAAAATTTCTAATTTTTTTGTCCTTTTAGTAGAGACTGGGTTTCACCATGTTGGCCAGGATGGTCTTGATCTCTTGACCTCATGATCTGCCCGCCTTGACCTCCTAAAGTGCTGGGATTACAAGCATGAGCCACCATGCCTAGCCTGGTATTTCGTATTATTATCAACTCCTAATCTTGTTAGTAATATTATGTACTATGTTATATACATGACTTTTATTAAAAACAATTGTTTTCCTTTCTCTTCTCCTATTTTTCTATTTGCTACCATGCATTTATCCAAAACTATATTTGTTCAATAGCCACTTTATTTCTTAAAAATATGCAGGATTTGTGGGCAGTCAAAATGAGTTTCAAAAAGAGATTGTTAATGAATATAAGTATACAGTTTGATATAAGAAGACCTCATATTGACAGATCAGTATGGTGACTATAGTTTACAATAATCTATTGTGTACTTTAAAATAGTTAGAAGAGAATAATTTGGATGTCTCTAGCATAAAAATGACAAATATTTAAGATAATAGTTATCCCATTTATATAAATTTGATCTTTACAAAGTATGTAAATATATTATGTTATCACAGGTACCACCAAAATGCGTATATCTAATATGTTTCAGTAAAAATAGTACTAAAAATAGAGTTAAAAGATAGCACCTCTGCATTATTTAATTTAGCCAAATATGCAATATTACAGTGGTATGAATATCCAAAGAATGGCACCCAACCTGAGAATTCACCCATAACCAAGAAGACCCAGACCAAATGAATTATTGTAACTGTTATGGTATCTAAGTCTTCAATCCAGTCAGCTGTATATTGGAGGACATAAGAACTTTATTTTAAATCTCTAATCAGAAGACACCTCTTATGTACCCTGTAGCTGTGTGACCCTGAGATATTATGTTATCAACAATAATTTTTAATAAGCTAATTTTTGTAGCAATCAACTTAGTATGCTATGAAAATAAGGTTTAAATGATAGTCAGCTACAAATTAAAGGGGCAATTTTAATTACTATTCATTTGGATGCACGTGATAAACTTTGCTTGTTAAATAATGAATTTGCAGTATTTATTTTTACTTTTTTTCAAGTGCAGGCAAGGTTATTCACACCAATTTATTCACAGATGGGCTATTCACAGAATGTTGTAAGAAAGGAATGCATTGCCAAAACTCAAATAAGTTCACAGAATCAAAATAAAATGGAAATTCTTAAATAAGAGGCTAATCTATGATAAAAATTTGACCAATTTTATCATTTTCTCATTGTGACAAGTCATATACTTTTTGTCAAAACGAGGAACAGTATGGTTTCCAATGGCTGTTGTCACTTATAAATTCTATGTGCCTTGTTTACGAAGTAAATATATTCAAACAATATAAGAGTGTGCATACCCCTGAAAAGAAGCTCAGTATGGAGGTTTCATAATTGCACCCAAGAAGATAATTAGGCAATTAGAGCTGTTAAAAGTTGACAAAGCACCAAGCCTGGATGAATTATATTCCTGATTTCTAAGAGGAGAAGAAGGGGAAAATAAAAAGACCTCTAGTAAATCTGCGTAACATCCTTCTGAAGAAGAAAGTTGTGCCCGGAGGACAAAAGATGGGAGGGGTGGCTTCTGTACTGACACCCCCAGGATTCAAGAAGGGATCAGGAGAGGATTTCTTGGCGATGTGAAAGTCTCATATCATTTGAACAGATTATATTGAACACATTAATAAGGTGAAATTAACTTTGCAAAATATGTAATTGGGTAAAAACATGAGATGAAAATAAAACAATGGAACTAATGATTTAATTTCTGAAAAGCAGCTGATGCCTTGGCTCACACCAAACATACATCCGAAGCCAGCTAAGAAGATTATTAAAAAGACTGTATTTTAAATGTGTGAGAAACACAACAGATTGAATTGAGTTTTGTAAGTGAATAATACAAACTAGAAAGAAGGGCAACCCTAGTAGCCCTTACTCTCTGATTTACTTGTTAAATTCCCAGTGATCATATATGACACAAAATTATTGCAGTTTCCCAAATTGACAAACATAATTGCTGAGACTGATGAAAGAGGAATATTGGGATGCTGCCTTGGAGTCTGTTGGAAAGTACTTAGAAGTTGACAGATGGTGCATACATTTGGAGGTTGAGAAGGGTGAGAAGGTAATGAGACTGGGACCAAAAACAATTACACAGTCTTAAGCCTCAAATGCAGCATAATTGCGGCTGTAGAGTAGGCAAAACAATTGAGTTTAATGTATTCATAATGTTTGTTAGAAGTTCAAGAAACAAAACCTGGAGATGTAGAGTCTGAAAGCATAAGTCAAATGAGTGCAGAACACTCTCCTCATTCAGTTATTAGAAAATTCAGGCAATAAATATTTATTGATGCAGAATGAATGAAAGGGTGCCATTGATGATTTTGTATACATAACACAAACAAACATCAGCATGTATTGAACAAAAGAAAGAGAAAATCACCAAATATTAAATTCCATTTGAATATGGTTTTAGAAGATAATGAAATAATACTGAAGGTTTGGGTGGTGGAATAAAGAATAAAATTGGCCTGAATATGGATGGAGGTCAGTTTTGAAGGCCTGTAAAAATGAGTATCAATAAGACATTGAGTAACTGATACTGAAAAACTATAAAAAGAGTATAATAATTTCTAAAATAATATTTGAGCCAATATTGACAGAAAATTTAAGTGGAAGAAGGTGAAATAATCTGACTTTGAGATTTTACATTTCATTTGTTGGTTATTTATGTAAGAGTCAAAGAAAGCAGAAAGAAACATGAAAAGTGTCTCAACAGTCAAAGAGAGGTTTATTTTGGAAAATAAAACTGAGAGGGGCTTCTGGCCAACTTCAATGAGGAGCATTCTCTCTTACAGACTAAGGGTATTTAAGGGTTTAAGGAGGGAGAGCTTATCTCAGACTCAGAATGTTTTTGGGTGGAGGAGGGTTTAATTGTGGGGTTGAAATGTCTCTGGTCAGAGGGGAGGTTATCTCAGGGCTGGCATGTTTCTGGTTAGAGGAGAGGTTATCTTGGGGCTGGCATGTGTTCTGAGTGGGGTTATCTGCTCAGAGTGGGGTTATCTGCTCAGAGTTGGGTTTCTCTCAGAGCTGGAATGTTTCTGGTCAGAGGTGTCATTTGTGGCTTAAGGTCATGATGACTAGCCATTAGGCTGAAGTTTTTTGGGCTGCATTTAGGCAATTTTTAATCAAGGTGAACTGAAAATGGCAGTGCTTGTTCAAGATTGCAATACTTTTGTTCTGTCAATCCAGACCTTATAATTATAAAAGGACAAGGGGTGGTGTGTTCTTTCTTGCTATTTTCTGCTGAGGGATTTGTGGAAAGGTCTTTCATCTTGGATTGACTGTAGGAGTAACGTTGTCTGTAGATGTTTTGGGGTAGTTGTCTGTGAAACGGTCATAATCCTGCCGGTTAAAAATCTTTGAAAAAGCTTAATTAAACAGGATAAGAACATTAGTCCTAGGCGTATCATTAGGAGAGGGCCCAGGAATGGGATTGTAACCAGGTTTTCTTGGGGGCTGGTGAGGCACAGCTCCCCCAAGAGAATGCTGTGGGTTCTTAGTCTGTGACTTATTAAGAAGTGACAGGACCACTGCAGGTGTGCCGTATGCTCATAAAAGTAAATATCGGACCCAAGCAGTGTTGCAGAAAGATGACTGCATTTATGTAGAGAAAAGACAAGAAAAGGAGAAGAAGATAAAGGCTTCTATGAAGAGTGTGGAAGGGGATTCCAGAGGGGAAAATCCCAGAGGTGAAAGGGAGCTCCCACCATGTGGGAGGGGTTTCCAGAGAGCTGGAAATCCAGCCTGGGGGAAGGAGCAGGGGAATTTATCCTGGGAGAAATTCCCACCTTCCCAAGTTCCTCTGGCCAATGAAAGGAGTTCCTTTAAACTTCTGCTGGGGTGATTGACTCTTAGTTTCTTCCCACGCCCACGAAATTCAAACATAAACCGTTAAAACTCCTGGATGGAGAGAGATAGGAGTGGAGCATGTTGCTGGGAGATTCTTGCCTTTAAAACCACGCCTCCTTGTGGACCTTGTTCTCTTTCCTGTGGGAAAGAGAACACATTCCCTCAGGATGACCCATGTTATGATTTTGTTCCCAAACCAATAATCTATTTGGTTGCTTTGGTATTCCCTTAGCTTTTCAGTGCTTTAAGTTTTTCAGCAGTGTCTTTTACTAGGCCAAATTGGTTGAAATAAAAGCCACATTCCTCACCCAATGAGAGGCAAAGGCCCCATTTTTTAACTGTTGTGAGATCTAGTCCCCATTTATATAAGAGGACTACTCCAACCAAGGAGTCTAGTTGGTCTTGGGCTTTTATACGCCTTCAGGCTATATCTTCTGAAGAACACTGTAGTTCTGTTGAAAGAGCTTTAAAGTATGTTAAGGAGGTGGCCAATCCACTTGCTCCCAATTCAAGTCTGAAGGTTATACCCAGGCAACTATCAAGAGAATTACGTGGATGGCCCTCCTCTTCCTAACACAGTGGACAGATGGAATGGGAAGAGGCTGACTAGGAGGAACTAGTCCAATGGAGGGAGAAAGATAAACTAGGGTACAGGTTCCAGCCCAGGTGGTGGGGAGACAAAGATATGTGTTGGTGCCACACAAAAAAAATAAGCTTTTGTCATAAAAACAGGCAGAGATATGGAAAGAATACAAATGAATTGGCTGGGCACGGTGACTCATACCTGTAATTCCAGCACTGTGGGAGGCTGAGGCAGGTGTATCACGAGGTCAGGAGATCGAGATTATCCTGGTCAACATGGCGAAACCCTGTCTCTACTAAAATACAAACAATTAGCCGGGTGTGGTGACGCATGCCTGTAGTCCCAGCTACTCTGGAGGCTGAGGCAGAGGAATCACTTGATCTGGGAGGCAGAAGTTGCAGTGAGCCCAGATAGCACCACTGCACTCCAGCCTGATGACAGAGCGAGACTCCATCAAAAAAAAAAAAAAAAAAAAAAAGAAAACCAAAAAAAAAAAAAAAAAAAAAAAAAGTGAATTAAAGATAAGTGTTTTTCTTTTCTGTAGTTCAATACTCCAGCTGAACAAGGAGGAGACCAGGGAGGCACCCACTGTAGTAGAGATATAGGAAAAGATATTTTTTGCACATTTAATGTGATTGGATGTTGCACCATTGATATTGAGCTATGAATAAAGGTGGGCACTCGGGACAGCACAAGTTAGGCCAGAGGCATTGGTTGAGGGAGAGGCCATACAACTTGCAGAAATGCTCTGTTTGCTTCAAGTGATAGTTGATAGTCAACCCAGTTAGTTTGATGGTCAGAAGGGTGTTTAACAATGATAGTACAGTTGCATTGGTTGGTTGTTAAGGATTCTGCAGGGAAATATCCCTCAGAGGCTGAAGAGCAAAGTGAGGCTTGTTGTAAAAGAGGGATGTGTTTAGTTATGAGCCCTTCAATGGGAGGGCCTTTGGCTTCAGGAGTTGTAATAGTTTTGAAATAATTTGTTGGCCTGATTGGCCCTGGACTTGGGATAATCACCGACCGGGGTGTTAGCTCTTTCAAAAAAGGAAGCTCCTTTTCTGGAGTTTAGAGATTAGGATTATGTTTCCTGTTAAAAGGTAATGAAGGGGTGTAGGTAAGGCTGCGTAAGCTGAAGAAGACAGCAATAAGCACATACAGCCTCCCAGAGCAAAGGAAGAGTTACCTTGTAGCGAGAAGGATTATGTAAGGTTTATAGAGCATTCCAGTTTGAGAGCAGTGAGGAGTGGTTGTATTGGTGAGGTTGATGTGATTCGAGAATTTATATTGAAAGAAACAAACAGAAAGGGAAAAAAAGTTATTTGGGCAGGAGTAAAGTCCTGGGAAGTTCCTTGAAGCCATAAGTCCCATAGTATAGTAAGGAGCTGATGAGGTTGTATAATGGGAGTTTTGTAAGGGTACCACGGCAGATCTGTAAAAAGTTGGTTAGGAAGCGATGAAAGCTTGGAAAAGAAAGAGACACAAGCTGCTTGGGTGAATGTCTCTTCCTTTTCCTCCAGGATTGGGGTGAGATGAAGGGAATTGACTCCTGTGGACACACAGGAGAAGGCTGAAGGGTTTTTAGATTTGGTTGTTTGAGTGCATGGTGAAGGAAGTCCGTTTTCTTGAGGGAAGGATAATGAAAGCAGTTGTGGAGTCCCTGGAGTTTTACTGTCATGGGTGTAGTAAGGATGATCTGGTAAGGCCCTATCCATTTAGGTGTGAGGGAGGAATTGGAGGTAGGGTTGGAGTCTTTTACCAGAACCCAGTCTCCTGGCTGTAGAAACAGATTAGAGGAGTTGTGGCAACAGGTTGTGGCAGGTATTTGTCAGCATATTCCAAAATGAGATGGCAGACGGTGTGTAGAAGAGGAATACAAGAGGGGTTGGTAGAGGTGGGGCTTGATGCTGAGGTGAAACAAAAGGGGCAAGTGGTCTCCTGCGTGTGAGTTCAAAGGAGCTGAGCATTAAAGGTTTATGTGGGAATGCCTGAATTTTTAGAAGGGCCAAATGTAAAATTATAAGAATGTACAAAAAATAGCAGGATTTGGGAGAAGGAGCATATATGAAGGGAGACAGAGCGCTGAAGGAGAGTTGAATGTAAGGCTTGCATGCGAGAGGATGAGACAGAAGTGAGTGCCTTATGGCTGAGCTTATCTTGTAGACTGTGAAAAGAAAATACCTGAAGGGGTTCATAGAATGTGAGATTTTGTGCCTCAGGGATAGTAAAAGAGGCTACGGCCAGAACTTTTAAGTGAAAGGGCCAGCTTTTGTAAGTGGGGTCTAGTTGTTTTGAAAAATATGCCACTGGTGGAGGGAAACTCCCATGGGTTGGGCTAATACTCCAAGGGCCTGATTATCAGAGCTGTGTAAATATAGATTAAAAGGTCTTAGAGGGTTTGGAAAGCCTAAAGTGGAGGCCTATAATAAGGCATGTCTTAGGTGAGAGAAAGCATGATTAAGGTCTCAGGTGGGAGTGAGTGGTTGATAAAAATTTCCTTTTATGTGTTGATGAAGAGGTTTAGTGACAATGGCAAAATTTGCTATCCATAAATGGAAATGCCTCACTAATCCACAGAAATAAAGTAAGTCCCTTTTTGTTTTAGGAAATGGGATTTGTAGAATGCCTTGCTTTCATGCTGGTGAATCCTCTTGGGCAATTGGAGTTATGATTAATCCTAGGTATGAAACTTTTGGAGAAGTTAATTGGGCCTTTTTATGGATACCTGGTACCTGCATTCAGCCAAAAAATGTAAAAGCCTGGTGGTATGTTGAATATAATGTTCTACAGAGGGGCTGCAAAGAAGTAAGCTGTCCACACATTGAAGCAAAGTGCTAGGTTGTAGAGGTAGTTGAGAAAGGTCCAACTGAAGTGCCTTCGCTGGGTCCAGTGCCTGAACGAAATAGTGAGGGCTGCCCCAAAACCCCTGGGGGAAGACAGTCCAGGTGAGTTGTTGAGAGTAACCTGCATCAGGGTAAGTCTAGGTGAAAGCAAAAGGGTTTTGAGAGGAGGGAAGCGGAGGGATAGTAAAAAAGGCATCATTGGGGTCCAACGCAGAGAAATGGCTAGTGATGGGAGGATCCTGATAGGAGGGTATAAAGGTTTGGGACAACAGGACAAACAGAAACACTGGTGGAGTTGATTTGTGTGGCAAATCCTGAACCAGTCTATAGGAGCCATCAAGTTTTTTAATTGGGATAATAAGATTATTGTGGACAGAATGGATGGGGATTAAAATACTGGCAGCCAAAAGTCGGGAGATGATGGACCTGAGTCCCCGTAATCCATTAGGGTTGAGGGAATGTGGTGGGACCACTATATAGCATTTAGGATCTTTCAGTGAAATTTGTATTGGAGAATGGTGGGTAGCCACCTTGGAGGAGTTAGTGTTCCATACTATGGGATGTACTTGGCTGAATTATTTGGGACTGAAGTCTGTTTGATGTGAAGTGTCTGAGGAAGGGTCCTGTTCTTGACATAATAATATATAAGGGTGACTTTGGTGTAGGGCCAATAAATGAATGATTCATCCCAGTCTGTTTAGGATTTCTCTTCTTGGTAACGGAGTGGGACAATGAGTAATGACCAAGAAAGAGTGAGTGAAGGTGACTCCCTGAAATGAGCCGTATAGAGGTGGTGTTTTGTATGTGCCTTATTGTATACCTTACATGCCACCAACAGAAATGGAAGAACATTCTAATGGGCCTTGATATTCACTTAATACCGATAGACTCACCCCAGTATCCAAAAGAAAGAAAATAATCTTATCAGATATATTCCCCATTTTCCTGGGTTCTATGGACTGACTAGACATTGGGGAAAATGATCCCAGGCATCCTCAGTCATCAGTTGCCGGCACCAGCAGTGAAGAGATTTCTTCCTGGGATGGTCGGGGGCTTCATTATGACCTGCACTCAAATGGGGAAGGTGTCCCTGTTGGGGGCAGTCCATCTTCCAGTGTCCCCAAAGACTACAAGTTGGGCATGGTTTCATGGGGAACCAGGGTTTAGGATAAGCCTTTGCCAATGTACAGCGTTGCCACATCAGAAACAAACTCCTGGAGGGGTGTGGGACTTTGTCTTTGGGTTATCAGTTGGTTTTTGCATAACTGACTTTTGGACAGCAGGGGAGAGCATTTGGTATTTTAAACGGAGATGTTTGTCTTTTTGAATCTTCTGTTTCTCATCTCTGTTGTTAAAGACATACAAGGCCACATTTAGGAGGTCCCACTGAAATGTCTGGAGACCCTCCTCTAATTTTTGTAATTTTTTCCAGATATCTAGGGCAGATTGAGAAATAGAGGGTAGAGAAAAGTTTGACTTTCTCTAGATTCTGTGTGTGAAGTAGTATATTTTAACATAGCATCAGTAAGCCATTATAAGAAAAGGGCAAAATCTTCGTGGAGCTTTTGTGTAATTTCTCCGAGTTTTTCATAACTAAATGCCTTTTGGGCAGACGTTTTTGTCAATGCCTGTGAGGAGACAGAAAATCTATGTGGTCTCTTCACCTGATGCCGTTGTCTCACTGTTAGTAAGTCCAATCTGGGTCTCTACTGGGGACTGCATCACTGATCACTGGATTTTACATAGGAGTTTGATTATGGAGTTCATCTGTGTGTGTATGTATGTTTCAACTGAATGCCAGATGCAGTCCTTTTCATCAGGAGTGAGGGTGGAGTTAGAATTATATAAATGTCATGCCAAGTAAAATTAAAGGATTGGGTTATGTGTAGGAATTCCTTGCGATGACAAGTGGGATTTTCAGAGAAATATCTCAGGCGCTGTTTGATTTGCGACAGATCAGACATGGAGACAAGGACATGTATGTAAGTAATGCCTTCAACCCCAGCCACTTCCCAGAGAGGTAGAATGGCAGAAGTGGTTTGACTTCTTGGAGCAGTTTCTGAACTGGTAACAGATGGAGAAGGAGGAGGGGCAGGGTTTGGGGCTAACGGCTTGGAAGCAGGAGGGGCGACGGGGGCAGAGGGTTCAGACAGGTGAGGAAGGGATACTGGGGGTTGAGGGTATGGAGGGGGTTCAACTGAAGAATCAAAAGGGGTTTTAGAGGAAGGGGTTTTGGAAGACAGAGAAACTTGGGGAGGGTTTTCATTAAGAAGAAGGATTTCATGAGGGATACAAGCTTGACATAGGGAGGATCGGGATTTAAGGTAGAAGAAAGCCTGAACACAGGGAATCTATTGCCATTTGCCATTCCTGGTTATAAAGTTGTCAAGATCTCTGAGACTTTGAAAGTCAGAGGTGCTGTTTTCAGGTCATCGGCTGCCACTATCTAATTTGTATTGGGTCCAGGCCGTGTTGCAATAAAAAAACTAAACACTTTGGCTTTAGGCTCCTCTGTAAGCCACGTTTGGTGAGGTTGTGAAGGAGACATCCCAATGGGGAGGAGATAGGAATGTGGGAATGTTTGGCATCCATATGGACTGGTGAGAAGAGGCCAGAGATGTCTGTTTTTGTTCTAGGTGTCCCAGACAAAAGACAAAGACCCATAATCCTCTGCATAAAGAGGACAGTTAAGCTGAGAAGAAACTGGACATCCTCAAGATTTCTTCTAACTTAGTCCTATTGGTCCTCTGAGGACTGGGATTGTAGACTTGACTTTCTTGGGTACCATGAGAAAGCCAGGGGAGGGAAATCTTACCAGTCGGCTGGATTAGTGTCCAATGTTGAATGTCCTGGTTGGAATTGGCAAAGGGCCTCCCAGAATGGAGCTGAGTGAGGAACAGAGCGAAAAGGAAGGAAGAGGGGACAAGAGTTAGAGAGTGAAATGCCCATTGTGGGTGGTCAGAGGTGGATTCCCGAGTCCTGAGGGTTTTGAGAGCCCACTGAGGAGTAGCCCTGGTGCAAACCTCACAGTCCCCTTCAGATTAGTTGTCCTCCTCATACAAATCAGTCAGAAAGTGAAATGAGAGAAAAGATGGGCATGTGGCCAGGCACTCTGAGGATCCAGGAGTTAGCCTGAGATGATGTGCCACTGCCCACTGCTTCCCGGGTTGCAAGACAGCCTCTACCCACAACACCTGGCAAATCACTTGCAAAGTTAGGAGAGAGAAATGTTGGGGCACAGAGCTGCTCAGAATCCAGGAGTTAGCCTGGGATGATGTGCCACTGCCCACTGATTTCTGGGTTGCAAGAGAGCCTCTACGACCAACACCTGTTCCAGGTTTTGGCACCAAAGGTAATAGTCAAAGATGGCAGATAGAAACACAAAAAGTGGCTCAACAGTTAAAGACAGGTTTATTCTGGAGAATAAATAAACATGAGAGGGGCTTCCAGCTGATTTCAGTCAGGAGAATTCTCTCATACAGACTAAGGGTATTAAAGGGTTTAGAGACAGAAAACTTATCACAGGCTCTGAATGTTTCTGGGTGGAGAAGAGTTTTATTGCAGGGTTGGAACATCTCTGGTAGGAGAGGTTATCTTAGGGCTGGCATGTTTCTGGTCAGAGGGGGATTTATCTCAGTGTCAGAATGTTTCTGGTCAGAGGTATCATTTGTGGTTTATGATCATGCTGACATTAGCCATTAGGCTGATGGTTTCTGGGCCATATTTAGGCAGTTTTTAATCAAGGGGAAGTTAAAATGACAGTGTTTGCTCAAGATGGCAATGCTCCTGCTCCGTCAATTTATAGTAAGAGAATCATTCATGACTAAGTTCCTTGAGGATGGGGAACACATCCAATCTATCTTTACATCATGACAAGTACTTATCAAGAGAGATGCATATATCAGGCATTCAGTACATGTAGAACAAAAATAATTATTAAAATTAAATGTAGTAAAATAATATAATAAAGTTTTAAAAAAAGAAAATGAAAATCTTTCTTAACTTCATTTTTCCAGAGTAAAACTACTTCAACACTTTTATATATACACTTTCCTGTTGTCTCTCTCTGTAGGATCATGTGTTTTCTTTATAATATACCTTATTTAGTTACATTAGATCACAACATCTTTGCATATCAACACATAAAAATTATCTTATTTGTATTTGACTTGCTTGATTCAGTTTCATGTATATCTCTATTGTTAGACATTTAGTAACTTTCCCCCCAAATATGGTGAAAAACAGTAATACAATGAACATGATGTACATCTTTTTCAACTTATCACATTATAAGAAATTTCTTAAGATAAACTCTTAAAGGTGTCCCAAGCTGTCATCCTTCTCTTATCTATGTTATTTTTCAACCCAGTAGCCAGAGTAATCCCATAAAAAGTTGAGATCATCTCTGTCTTCTGCCAAAATTTTCCATTGGTTCTCCATTTCTCCAGAGTAAAAGCCATAATATTTAGTGTCATCAAATGTCTAGCGCAATTTCATGTGAAGCATGCATGCTCTTCAGAGTTGTTCCCTGGAACACTTTCCCCTGTGATACAGCATGATTGATGTTTTCATTTACTTACATCTTTTCTCAATGCCATTTTATCTGAGAGACTTTACCTGACTAGCAGTGTTCTCCTTGTCCAGTTGTTTTTATTTTCATGTGCCCCTTCCTAGTATGTTATGTTTTTGTTTTTCCTCATTTGTTCATCACAAGAATATAATCTGAGATAATTTGTCTGTTTTGTTTACAGCCATATCCTTGCCCACAAAACATGATCCAACACATGAACAAAAGCATGAACAAATTAAAGAAATGGTAGGTTGGAATCAACTTGCCAAGTTCATTGAGTATCATTTAAGGAATTTGTACAGGTAGTAACCTGCACATATTGAAGTGATTTAGAGGTTTAATTTTCTTTGAAAAATAGATAATAACGTGAACAGTTACTTGTTCATTTATTCACTCTGCAAATATAGATTGAATGCTTACCATATGCCAACCCAGGTGCTTGGCACAAAGCACACTAAAATGAACGTGGCTGGCACAGTCCTTGCCAGGACTTTCACGGGGGAGAGTTCAGTTGTGGTTTTAGAAAAGTCACTAGTGATGGTAGAGGATGACCTGGGAAGTTGAGAGACTGGATGTAGGGGCACCATTCCTGAGCCTTTTGTATTGGGAGTCTAAGGTTAGACCAACAGCAAGAAGCATAGAAAAAAAAAAATGTATCAGAAGAACATTTTTTAAAACTTAACACCAGTTACTAACCAAAGATACTCGTGAGTAAATTAGCTCATTATCTTGAACACGCCTTAATGAAGGGTACAGGAAACCTATATTGATTCAGGTCCTCGACAGTTTAATTCAAGGCTAGTGAGTGAAAACATCAGCAGATTGTAGATTCCTTAAACTTCAGCTGTATGTAGATTAAAACAACAGAGTCAAATTCTGCTAAGTTTATGTATCATTGACAAAGGAAAAAATGGTGGGTCATTTCTGAGAGGCTCTGGGCAGGTGGTGTAGATGATGAGGCTCACTATCTGGATGTCTTTTTTAAAGTCCACATTGACTGAATTGTGAAACGTGACAACCACAAGTTTGTATCATCCATCCCCAAAGTCAGTCCCTCATGCCTGTATGGATTTCTTAATCTCCCCATCTGCATTTTCCTCTATAGTAGATTTTGTCTCGCTATTACTATAATATCTACCTTGCAAATCATACACAACTCTCTATATTCCCATTCTTCTGGTTTTCATAAAGTGAGATTCTGGCCTGAATGCTCCTATGTTGTTGCCTGTCTACTTACTACCCCTCATGATGGAGAACCTAAATGGGGGTTATAAGTTAATTTCTGAGCTGTGTTTCATGTATACTACAAGACAGTAAATTTAGGATACTCAGTATCTCACTTCCCTCTCTTCACATCAGATGACTGTGATGTTAGTATCCTGTTGGTTAAGTGGGTATGTGCTAATACTCAAATCAGCCCTAAGGTAAGATAGTTTAAGGCCTAGGCCCATGGGCTAGTAGGGGTAGTAAGAATAGTCAGTTCTTATATTAAGCCTATTCTTCAATATTAACTTTATCAGTAAAATCAAATAATTAAAAAATTCTATCTAATTCATATGGTTTTACAAATGGCAGCAAGAAAAAAAAATCAAGAACTTATTTGCTCATGGCCCTAAAATTTGATCCTAGCCATACTAATACACAGAATTACCTAGTCCTTCTGAATTGGGGTGGGAATCATATAGTAAAGGCTGATGTCTCCATTAGATAAAAAATTCCTCCATTTTATATATATCTTTGATTTCTACCAGTTCACATTATTTCTATTGCCATATAGACAGTTCCTCACTTCTTTTCTTCATTGCTGTCATTATCATTGCTTTTTCTCACCCAGTCATCCAATTCATCCTACATGTAATATGAAGGGCAGTGTTTTATACCAAGACTGTGCTGCTGAAGAAGTCAAGTGTCTACAGAGAGGCAGTGGCAGTATTTCTAAGGAGCATGACCGTTTCACACAGATTTTACAAACGGGTCTTTGAACCCAATTTTTCCAAATTTCATGGACAGTCGAAATCATCATTACATTGAAGTTGCATAATTGTTGCTGAGATTGTTAATTTAAGAAATAAAATTCATCTTTTGGTCTCAATGGAGAACTGAATGGAAGGAGAAAGGGTAAAATATTAATAGAATCTTCATCTTTGCAAGGCACTATATTTAGTACTTTACAGAACCTAAATAATGTAATCTATACTACGTATGTTATAGGATTTTAGTTCATTAATTTTCTTATTCCTGACTTCCAAGTGGGACTTATAAGTGGCTTGTATTAATGAATGCTATAAAGCAAGAGCAAAACAAATAAATGGAGAAAAATTGTAAAGATAAAAAATTTAAATAGAGTAATATTTTCAGCTAGTACTTAATAATGCATGAATAGGAGTTCAGACTATTGGGTAGATGGGCTGAAAATTTCACTTTTAGCTTCTTAGCAGCCAAATCAAAGTGTAGGATAAGTTTAGTTACACAATTTGGTTTCTATAAACAGAGAATAAAGAAAAGAAAGTTGACAGGAACTACGACAGCTTTCCCTGCCACTGAGAACAGAAAAAAAATTTCCATGCATTATGTTAAAATAAGAAAGCATTATTTTTTAGTTCCCAACACACAGTGGAAAAAAATAAAATTCATATATTGTCATGAATTTGTGGATGTAACAGAAAGTTTGACATGAAGCTGTTACCCAAGTTTCACTGATTCCAAAAGGTGTGCAATTTCCACTATGCCATGTATATGGTCAAATTTCCTGATCAGACAGGAATTAAAACTAAATAAATAAACCTATTTTAGAGCTAAGCTTTGCACTTTAAGCTACTGCCTGAACGAACAGCCTGAATAATTGATTCCATGTAGTCTGCACCCCTATTAAATATTAGTCCATGGAGATCTATGTTCTGCTTCAATCCTGGTATTCTCAGATAATTAAAGGAGCAGGGCTCCCAAAGATGATGATGAAGGAATTGGAAATATCTGCTGATAAGAAAAAGTTTAAAAGATGTAAATAAATGAAGCCCAACAGTTTTGCAATGACTAAGTCAGGGCAAAGCTAAGTCCCTGGAAACATTAGAAGGTCAATTAAAAAAAAGAGAGTGAGAAGAGATGATTTTTCGTACCTGAAGATCACATACTGAAAAATTGTGATGAATTGTCAAAAACAATTTTGTTACTTTTTGAATTATTTTTAAAATTCCTTTATATGAAGATTTTGAATGAGGAAAACATTTGTTGGAAATACTGTACAAATTGGTAAATTCAGACTTTGTCAAATTTGTACCTACAAATTTGAAACAAAAGAAACAGTATGTATATGTTTAAATTTTTAACTTAAATTGAAATTAAATCATGTTTAATTGATTTTTTTAAGAAAATTTAAAATATATGTATTCTTCAAGATAAAAATTATTTACGTCCAATGAAATATTATACTGTGTCATTTTGTTGTATCCCAAGTTCACACATACAATGTATCATACCAATTTATTCATTGTGAGGAAGACATAGTTACAATGTGAGTAAAGCATGCTGTCTTCATTGTAATTAATAATTATAGGACTACTGAGACCCTTCATGTCCCTTCCCCTAAAATGTGGTTTTCTTACAGTTTATTAGGTACCCCAGAAAAGAAAAGAAGAAAGGAACATATGATCTAGTAGGAATAAAAGCCTGACTTTGCCTCCAGTTTTCTCTCTGGCCTTAAAAATAATGTCAATATCTTTTCAGTTCCAATTATAATTCCTTTTGGAAAGGGAAAAAGTGCAGGTAAAATGAAGGAATATAAAATAGTTGCACACAGTCAAAATGAAATAATGAACAAAATGATGACAGGAAGACAAGAAATTTGAGCTGTTTCAGAAGAAAAAAGCACTTGACTTTCTGGAAAGGCAGAAAAGGAAATCCTCAATTAAGTTAAAACTCCTCACCTTGATGATGGTGAGAGCTTTGTCCTTTTATTAAACAAACACAAGAAACATATTTTACCTGCTTTCCCAATAATGGTTTTAGTTTCCTGATATTCAGAGCTTTAAGTGTCAAGTTGTGGTTTTGTGATGCAAATTTACTGTAATTCTAGGTTTTCTTTTTATTATACCACACTGTGAATTACAAAGTTTCTATGAAATAATTATTAACTAAAGCATTTAAAATAGAAAGACCACGCATAAAAGAGGAAATATTCATTTTATTTATTTCTTTATGGTTTGTAAAATGGGGTCTAGATGACCTTTATTTTTAGTAATATCAAATATAAATAATGTATAGGTTATTGACATTTAACAGGTTATGATTTAGTTGTGTTTAAAGTTCTCTTTGTATATAAGCATTACCTTAGAAGATAGTTTTTATGACCAACAATTAATGCACAAGATAACTGAAGTTTCAATGAGCATTAAAAGTAATTGATGAACTTACTGCAAATACTTGAAAAAATTGTAAAAGTTTCCATTTTTTTCTTTAGGTATTCTAAATCATTGCTGTGTAACTGGAGTAACTGCAGCCAGATTCCCTGGTTCCAACACCAGCAGTCAAACTTGTGTCACCTGGGTAAAAACCAGGAGTCCTAACCTCTGCACCACCACAGAACCAGAGTAGTTGCAGCTGAACTTAGGCTCTTGGACTGCCTAACCCCGAAGTATGGGGAAAGGCGTGGTGAGTGTTACAGCTCAAATAGAACTCATGGACCCAGAGCGTGCAATATAGTGCAATTTATTAGGCAGAGCGAAAGGACAGCTTCCCCGCCCGTGGAGGGAGACCCAGACGGGGTGTGGTCCAGGCCGTGGCGGCTAAAACTTTGACCCCTGAGTTAGTCCCGCCCCATTCATGTTCTCGTCCAATGAGAGGGGTTCTTTCAAACTTCCTCTGGATTAATTGATCTTTTAATCCTTTACCGAATTGGTTACTGTTTTACAACCCTGAGTCACAGAGCCCCCGCCTCCAAGAGCCAGAGGCGGGAAAACCAGAGACAAATCCCCTACGCAGCCTGCGAGAGGTGGAAAAGTGGAAACAAAGGGCTCTAGCAGGCCAGAGGCGATTTGGAGAAGTCCTGCTCTGGAAACAACGCCCCAGCCGACCAGGTAGGTCCCTCTAACGCAGCCCCGCAGCTACATAAATATATTTAATATCCTTGGCTATTTTTCCAGATTAAAATTCTGCTATTTTATTTTATTTTATTTTATTTTGAGAAGGAGGCTTTCTTTCTCTGTGGCCCAGGCTGGAGTGCAGTGGCAGGAGATCTCGGCTCACTGCAACCTCCCTTCCCGGGTTCAAGTGATTCTCCTGCCTCAGCCTCCTGAGTAGCTGGGACTGCAGGCACCCACCACCATGCCCAGCTAATTTTTGTATTTTTAGAAGAGACAGGGTTTCACCATATTGGCCAGAGTGGTTTCAAACTCCTGACCTTTTGATCCTCCTGCCTCAGCTTCCCAAAGTGCTGGGATTACAGGTGTGAGCCGCCACACCAGCTCCATTCTGTTTTATATAATCTGTTTTGTCTAAGTATCTTTTATTCTTTAAGCACATAGCATCAGGGCTTCAGCTTGTGGCACTGTAGTGTAACTATCATCTGCAAAGTCACATGTAATTTCCTAATTAATATCCCAATGGCTCCATCTCCCTTGAATATATTTATTTATATACTTTAATTCATAACAAATATTTAGAGTATAACATGCCAGACACTTTTTTAGATAATTCCCATGAAGTACGCTCTAGTATCCTTATTTGGCATTTTAGGTAATCGAGACACAGGGAGGTTATGTAACTTACCCACAGTTGCAAAGCTAGAAACTGGTAGACTTGGGATTCAAACCAGGAAGTTTTCAGAACCTCACTCTTCATCCCATGCCATGCTTAATTTAATGCATTATTCAACATTGATGCCCCCTAGGTAATTCACTCCCTTTCCATTGTTGGGACTAGGAAATCGGGATTATCAGAACAATAATCACTATGCAATATGTGGATATGTTACTATCCTAACATATTCTAGTGTTTTCATCTATCTTACTGATTTTAGTGATTAAACCTATTTGATCTCATAATGCTACATATTGTCTGTTTATGGCCAATTGCACAAAATTCTAAAGCTTCTCTGAATTCCACTAATCCAGAATTTAACAACAATCCCAAATAATCACAGTCCCTGGCCTCCCTTAAGTAGAGGACTTGATCCACGCTAGAAAAATGATCAGAGTGTATGTTTCCTGTGGACACCCACATCTTAAGAGAAAAAGGGAAAATGAGGATGATCTGCAGAAACCAGATTTCTCCGAATGTTTAAATATCATGTTATTTATTTCATTATCAAGGAGAAGACTAAAACGTAAGGCTATAATATTTAGGACAGACAATGAAATACAGGTGATCCTCACCTAATGGCGTGACCTATGATTTGTTGTCTTTATGGTGGTGCAAAAGTGATATGCTTTCAGTAGAAAGCTTATCTCGAGTTCTCAAACATTCTGCTTTTTACTTTCAGCATGGTATTCAATAAATTACACAATATAATCAACATTTATTTTTAAAGTGAGCTTTGTATTTGATGACTTTGCCTAATTATAGGCCAATGTTGAGATAGAGGCTAGAACAGAAAGCTTAAGCACTGCTATCTTATGGAAAAGCCACCTGGGCCCTGAGCAGAGTTGTAGTTCTCAGAAATGTTATTGTATTGCAATTCTCGGAAGTGTTATTTTCTAAGGTTAAAAATTTCCACTGCTGCCCCCCTTTCCTTGCAACAAACCGCTGACTTTAGCTTCTGTACAAACAGCTTGGCTTACACAACCCTTGAACTCCCCCGAAACAAGGAGGTGGTTTTGCAACTTAAATACCTTGCTCCCCCAGAGCTTGGGGCCACAGGTTGGAGAGATGTGAGTCCTCCGTGGTCTCCAGCAGTAAAGACCCTGCAATTTGGCATACTTTTGTCTTGGTGTTGATTTTCTGTGCTTGTTCTGGTACAACAATGTTAAGAGTTCTGAGCACCTTAAAGGTAGGCTAGGCTAAGCTAGGATATTTGAATTTATTAAATGCTAAGCTGAATTTATTAAATGCATTTTCAACTTAGAATATTTTCAACTTACAAGGTATTTATTGAGGTGTAACCCCATCATAATTTAAGGAGCATCTGTAACTTGTATATGACAATCTCCTGGAAAAAGAAAGAGAAAAAGTAAACAAGTGGGAAGCAAATGACCTGGTTTTGACCCAGATGTAGCACCAAGGTGTTGCGCATTATGCTATAAGTTTTTGACTCTCAGATCTATAGTTTCTTAGTAAGTAAAATAAGAGATTTAAATTTCAGAGGACTTTTGAGTAACTTTATAATCCATATATCTATGTTCAATTTCCCAAACATATGATAAACTTCTTAATGGTGAGAAGAATATTGCAGAGCCTTTGTATCCTTAGCTACCAGAATAATTCCCTTTACCATTATTAGATACTCAATGTTTATTATTTCTTCTTGATATTAAACAAGAATAGACTTGGAAACTGGAAAAAAATTACTAGGCAAACTCTTATCAACCCCTAATTTCCTGATTCTGTGTTATTCTACTGAAAATAGAAGTTGTGTTATTTGTGTAGAAAGGAAAATCAGACATTCATTACTCTCATCCTGGCTTTAACACATACTTGGCTTGCCCTCAGAAGACCTCACTCGCACTTCTCTCATGGCAGGATTATCATTGAAAAAACCGTTTTGCCTAAATAAATTTAATTTTCATTTAAAGGTAAAAAGTTTTGTCATCATTTCTCTCCTGAACAACTGTAATTATATACTTTGCAAAACACTTTGGCCAAATTGACCTAATAACAGTAAATATTTTTACTACCTAGCTCTTACCCTGTGGCAGATGTTATTCTAGTGTATAGTGATAGCACAGTACACAAAGTTAATATACAAAAGTCAATTGTTTTTCTATCCTATATTTGAAACTTTAAATAATGCAATTTCCAAAACCACCAAAAATGTCATAAATTCAACAAAATATGCACAATATTTGTATGCAGAAAATGATAACACATTGACTAGATACATAAAATATAAATAAATGTAGAGATATTCTGTGTGCATGGACGGTAAAAGTTAATATTTTAATTATATAGAGATTCAAACAAATTCCAATCAAAATACTAGAAAACACTTTTATAAATATTAACCAAATTTTTCTGAAGTTTATATAGAAAGGCAAAAGATCTAGGATAACCAGCTAACACAATACTGAAGAAAAGAAAAAAAGTTGAAGGATTCCACCAGTCAATGGGAAATAATAAAGTGTCCAAAAATAGATCCACACAGAAATATTCAACTGATTTTAAATATATATATAAAGAACTTAATGTAGAAAGAATACTTTTTCAAGAAACAGTGCTAAAACAATTGGCTATCCATATATAAAAAAAAATTAACAAAATGAGTAATATACTTAAGTGTTAAATGCAACACTAGAAAACCTTTTCAGAGAAAACACAGGAGAAAAATATATGTGACCTTGATTTTGGTGATAAGTTTTAGACATAACACCTAGATCATAATACATAAAAGGTAATGTTGATAAATAGGAGTTTATTAAAATTTAAAACTTCTGCTTTTCAAAAGATAACAAGTATGTAAAAGACAAATTACAGACAAGAAGAAAATATTTGCAAAACATGTCTGATATAGGACTTTTATTCAAAACATACAATAAATATTAGAACTCAACAATAAGAAAATAAACAACCCAATTAAAAATGGGAAAAGTATCTGAACAGACA
The DNA here is from genome assembly GCF_001604975.1 of Cebus imitator. Classification (NCBI taxonomy): domain Eukaryota; kingdom Metazoa; phylum Chordata; class Mammalia; order Primates; family Cebidae; genus Cebus; species Cebus imitator. The sequence continues at coordinate 9,174,411 of NW_016107361.1, forward strand.
CCTTCCAAAGAAGACAGACAGATGGCAAATTAGCATATGAAAACATACTCAACATAATTTATTATTGGGAAATGCAAGTTAAAACAACAATATAAGACTCCAAACAAACCAGAATGGCTAAAATCTAAAAAGATTAACATTAGCAGTTTTTGGTGATGATGCAGAGCAATAGGAAGTCCCATTCATTGTTAGTGGAATTGCAAAATGGAACAGCCACTTTGGAAGGAAGATTGGCAGTATCTTATAAAACTAAACATAGTCGTAGGATTCAGCAATTGCATTCCTAAATATTGATTTGAAAGTTTATGTAAAAACATAAACCTGCACACAGCATTATTTATAATTGCCATAAACTGGAAGTAACCAAGATGTACTTTGATAGGTAAATGGTAAACAATTCTGTTACAAGCATAATATGGAATACTGCTCAGCATTAACAAGTAATAAGCTATTAAATCAGGCAAATATATCGATGAATCTTAAATATATATATATATATATATATATATATATTTATTTGTAGTTAAAAAATTAAAAACAAAAGAAGAGTCAGCCTGAAAGCCTACATATTGTTTGAGGCCATTTATACAGCATTCTAGAAAAAACAAAGCTTATACAAATGATAACTGGACCAGTGATTGCTAGGAATTTGGGATAAGGGGTTTGTATGGATCAAGTACAAGATTTATTTGGCTGGTGAAACTATTCTGTATGATCATGTAATTTTGAATATAAAACTATAAATTTGACAAATACCATAGAACTTTACAACAGAAAGAGTGAATTAAATATAAAGGTTTGCAAACTAAAATTACATAGGCAAGTCAGGGGATTCTATCATAAAATGCAGAATGTGATCAGTCTAACAGACTATCACAAATGCAGTAAACAACCTCATTGAAGGGCATTAGGAAAAGAGCTCTAACTTAAGTAACTTGGGAAGTGAACGGAATTTACTAAAAGTGAAAATAACTGTACAGAAATACTAGACTCTAGTTATAAGTTATGACTATGGATTTATGGTTTAGAAAATCTAAAGCTACTAAATAGGTATACTAAATTGCATAATTAAGTAAATAGATGGAGATAGATAGTGACACCTAGGTTTCCCTGCATTGGGGTGAGAGATTGGAGATAAGCAAGGGGAGAAGGCAAGGATAATACATATGACACAGGAATAGATTTGGGAAAATAAGTATGAATTTAATTTTAATGAGGAATATATATATACACATACACAAACATATACATATATATGTATATATAGACACATTTACATACAAGTTGTTACAGGTAGAAATATAAATACATACATGTATGTATACATATTGTATATGTGTGTATATATATGAAGGCCAAGGAACATATTGCCTAGAAGCAATAAGCACACCTAGTGCACAGATCTTGGTTTCAAATACCATTTTTCTCCAATGAAAGAAACCATATCTCCTTGGAAATATGTCTGACTCTAAGACCAGAAACATACAAGATGAACTGTGAGCATCTTATTGTCCTAAAGTAAGAAAATGCTAAAAATCAAAACAGCAGCAACAGCACAGACACACACACACACACACACACACACACACACAGAGAGAGAGAGAGAGAGAGAGAGAGACAATAATGGAGAGATGTCAAAGGGACCCAGGAGGGTATCTATATAGCTCCCAATATCCAAAGCTGGAATAATTTGAGAAGCTTAATAATAATATAATATTGGATTATAACCCAAAGTATAAAATAAATGTATTTCTAAGTACATATTAACACAAATTAAAGCATAATAAATGGAAATTAGAGTCATATCTTCTATACAGAATTACAAACAAATTATACAGAGCAGAACTCTCCATTCTTTATGTGTGGGCTGCACATACTGACCTCCTTCTAAGGTTGGAGAGGGTTAACAAGAATAACTGACAGTGGAGAACCCTGACAAACCTTAGCTCAGCTAGGTGACCATGGTTAACATCAACAATGGTAAGTCATGTTAATGGTAAGTATGCACCCTTGATGTGATGTGATGAAATGGTAATTTACTTCTGTGAGCCTTCTCCTGGAACACATAATCCCAGTGTAACAATGAGGAAAGACCTCAGAAAATTCCTTATTGAGAGAAATTCTACATCATAGTCGATCAGTTTTGCTTAGTGACTCTAAACGTCACTAAAAGCAAGGAAAGTCAGAAGAGGTGACAGTCTAGAGGAGCCTCAGGAGACATGGCAACCAAATGTGAAAATAGTTCCACCTAATGTTCTTTCTCGGTTCCAGGATCTCATCTTACCTTGGGTGAGATCCTGGAATGGAGAAAGAACATTAGGTGGAAATACAGGAATTCAATAAAGTTGTGAGCTTTATTGTAACAAATGTATTATACTGGTATAATATGTTAATCATAGAGAAATCTGTGTGTTAAGTATATGGGAACTCTCTTTACCATCTTTAAATTTAACTACATGTATTGAAGTTAAATTTAATTTCACTAAAATGAAATTTAGTGAAATTTAAGTTTAGTGCTTCCCCGCAATGTTGCAAATGCTTGACATAAAGGATTTGCCTAGCTTCTATTTGTGGTCACCACAGGCTCCTCCCTCTTTCCTTGTCTCATCACAAACACACCTGTATATTCAAAAACACATTTCAAAATAAGTAGAAGCTTTTTTGGGCCTGGGAGAGAGGTATTTTTGTTTAGGAGTGGGAAATGTGGAATAAAGGAGAAGACGTAAGAAATTTTTTGTTTTCCTCATAAGATCCAATGAGTCAGTTAGGTTAAAGGGCTTCTAGCTCATCTAAATTGTCCCAGGTGTCTGAGAAATTCTGAGTATGAGCAGAACTGCTTTAGAATTCAACTGGCAAGATTCCAGCCTCCTCCCAACTTCTCCGTGGAAGCTGGACTTGCCCTGGAAAATCACAAAGCATGTAGAAATAGTTTTCTTGAAATGGACAATGGCAGAAATGCTGCTTTTAAAGGTTTTTTTTTTTCCTCAGCATCAGACTTGGGGGAGAGTGAATAAAAGAGGTAAAGATAGAAAAGGCAGATAGCAGTGAAGCTTCACTTTAGGAATGACCCAAAATACTCAGGAAAAGAGAGAAAAACCAATTCCTAGCTGGTAGGCATGAAGACTCATTGAATATTATGAAACAATGTTTCCATACAAAGGAAGTGGGGTTGTGTTTTGTGGAAATAGCCTCATAAAAAATCAGAAAAGGGCCGGGCTTGGTGGCTCATGCCTGTAATGCCAGTACTTTGGGAGGTTGAGGCAGACAGAGCGTGAGATCAAGATATCGAGACCATCCTGGCCAATATGGTGAAACCCTGTCTCTACTAAAAATATAAAAATTAGCTAGGTGTGGTGGTGTGCACCTGTAGTCCCAGCTACTTGGGAGGCTGAGGAAGGAGAATTGCTTGAGCCCAGGAGGTGGAGGTTGCAGTGACCTGAGATGGTGCCACTGCATTCAAACCTGGTGACAGAGAGACTTTGTCTCAAGAAAAAAAAAAAAATGCATAAAGGAGAGACTTTGCTTCCAGTTTCACTTGGACAAGACACAGTCTTCCAATGTAACAAAACAAAACGCTGTGCTACGGTATGTTTCTCCTTCCCTCCTCATAAACAGGAAAGCATTTTCAGAATTAAGTTGAACTTCATTGCTTTTTTGTCTGCCCAATAATAATTTATGTTTCTTGTTGATTGGATGTAAAATGAGCATTCTAAAAATTATTTCTGAGTCTGCTTCTCTTGAATCGCTTGTTTTTAGTTGCCCCCATTTCTGGCAGGACTTACACTATATTCCATTTTCAATATTGCAGGCTCTCATATAGCTCCCTTTGCTCTGCTTCTCATTCTATCTTAGTCAATTTGGACTAATTTAAATTAATAAAATTAGAAAAACATTAAGAAATTTCTGTAAGATTTTTCCCCAAAGTAATATCTATTTTGAAGGAAATTATCGATATAAATATTACTATAACAATATAATTTACAGTTTTGAAAACCAGAATGAAATAATAAATTTGCTTTCCAGGGTTTTCTAGTAAAGCACCAGTCTCTTTCAGTTATGCATTTTAAAAATTTTATGTCACCCAGGTGATAAAAATGTTTAAGTGGCACATAATACTTATCTTAATTTCTTTTAACTTTATCACAAAAAAGAGAGATTTTGAAATATATGAAAGAGAGTCTGACTTTTTTGTCTACTGTATTCGTACTTCATTAAGAAGTAAAATATTTAAAGGTCTTTTTCAGTCTCCTTTGACTGTGTAACGACTTCTTAGTGAAAACATAATACATGAAAATACTACAGTGAATTTAAACAGCTGTATATGGTATTTGTATGTTACTGATTTAAAATTAAAATATTGCTGTTTTGTAAGTACACATAATTACCATTAAAACAAGACTTAGAAAATATTGGAACCTGTCCAAAGTAAATATGACTTTGATTTATCCTGTGGGATTATTCAAAAATTTTAAAAATTTTATAGTATTCTCTCTTAATAGGTAGCAGTCATGTATCCTTCCTAAGCATATTTCTTATGTAATTCCAAGTATCTTTGGTGATTTATTCTTTAATGAATATTATTACTCAGATTAATCGTAGTATCCAGGCACTCATGAAGGCATTTTTATCATTGCTGGCTGTGAAACTTTAACAACATTCTTCACAAATTCAAAGAATTTTTTTAAAGTACAGCTCACATCTACATCCGACCTTCTTTGCTCCTTGTCATTTCCAAATTAGCATTGAATTCTATTACTGTAGTTGACTAGAATTGCGTTCAATTGAAGCTACTTATTTTTAATATAAAATTAATTGTTTGTGGAGTTAATATTAATTGGATTCGTTGGTCCATTTGAAAAAAAAATTTAAATAGGGAAATTAAAGCAGTTTGCAAATGATCATACCGAATTGCAGCCTAAAGAGCACCGTCATTTCTTAATGGATTAAATGTTAGTAAAGTAACCTAAGAAAATTAGATTAGGTTAGTTAAGGGAGTCCCACATGTTGATCATGAGCACTCCTCTGTTTTTAACAGAATATTGAGATTTTAAAATGTTTTGAAAATAAGAAACAAGTGAGAACAAAAAATTTAAAATTTATCATGTTTGAGATTGCCAAGAAATATCAAGAGTGACTAGAATCAGTTTTAAGTTTTACTAGAGTGTGCCTGTGAATATTTATTTCCAGATTTATGAATATTTCTGTTGCATCTTTTGGAGGAGTCAGAGGTCAGTATGTTGTTGAATAACACACTCTGCCCAAATTCTATAGTAAGAGACACCACATGGAAACAATTTCCTACAATTCAACAAAATGCGGGAGAGAGAAAGAGAGACAGAGAGAGACAGAGATTCTCTACCAAAGAACTGGACCTGAGTAAAAATTCTTACTGAAGTGTCTGATGAATGTAAACATATTAAATGCTAAGGGAAGATGTTACAGAGTTAAGGAGGATACCTCAGGAAGTTCTTATAGATTATTAGGTTTGCTGACACTTTATAAAATCAATCAACTGTCTAACATTGCCTAAGACCAAAAAGAAAATGAGTTTTCTTTTTGGTTTGATTTTGGAATAAATATGGAGTTATGTGTTTTATATATCATACTGTTTAGCATTATCAATTTATAAATTTAACTAAAATATATTCATCAAAAAATAGTGTCTTTTTGCATGGAAAGTAATTCTTATGGTAGGATTCAAGACACTTGTATTTATTTAGTAATTTTCCAACTTGTTCTAAAAATACTCTTATATTTTCTAGCTCTGTATTCAACCTTGAGTATATAATAGTGGGCAAAATAAGCCAGACAAAAAGTATACTACTTTATGGTACATATAGTTTTAGGCAGAGTAAGTCTTGTGAGAGAGACAAATCAATGGTCAATTTTGGGGAAGCACCATATCATTAAGGCATGACTTTAGCTTAAAGGATTGTATATCTTAAACAATCTATGAAAATAAATTCACACATGAAATACTAAGTTAGTGAGATGGTAGCAAAATGTATAATATGAGAAAAGAACTTGTAGAATATTGTTAGAGAAATGAAATGATAAATGTATCTGGTCATATGGATGAATGAGGAACATGATCAGGATGCAGACCCCATGGGAAAGAAAAGCAGTTTCCTAGTTTGGAATGGTTAGGACAGATTTCTTTTAGTATAATTCAAATGTTATTCATTATCTGTTTTGCTGATTAGAGCTGTCCCTCCCTACGTACAACATACATAGTCTAATCTAAATGTTACTCTCTACATAATGCTAGATATATTGCTATAAATTGCATATTACTTGTAGCTATTGAAATAATAACCAAATTTAATTTCCTTACTCCTCCTTCTATTTGCAAAAATCACAATTTGGATTATTAATATAGTGAGGTATTCAAAACTGCTCAGATGTAAGCTTTTAAAATTTTAATTGTATAATTGGTTATTTGTGTCAGTTGAAGCTGTATGTCAGCCCCGTAAAGGCATTTTGATTGGATTCTCCTAGTAAATGCTTAGCAATTGAGTCAAAAAAGGAGCAAGTTGGAGGTCACAGAGGAGGAATAATAATAAATCTATGTGGGGTAGGAGGATGGTGAGGTGATGAAGAGTTGAAGTGATGAAGGCCAAATTAACCTAAGGGTCCTAAAACTGTTCTATGCAGTCCAGAATCGTGGATGGAGGAAAGTAGCCCCTTGCGGAAGCAAAGCAAGCTTTTCTGAAGCTGAGATAAAAGCTGCTTGGGAAAGTTTGTGTTAACCATGTACCTGACTGTTGAGGATTGAGACTACCAGTGTTTATACTTTTAGGGTATAATCTTAAGGTCATTGTGAAAAAAAAGTGGGTGGTGTGAGATTTTAGTGCTGAGATATTTTGCTCTCACGGAAGGGTTGTGTGATCATCTACTTGGGTGGCTGAGGCACGAGAATTGCTTGAACCCGGCAGGTGGAGGTTGCAGTGAGCCGAGATCAAGCCACTGTAGTCCAGCCTGGGTGACAGAGTGAGACTCCATCTCAGAAAAACAAAATGACCAAAACACCAAAAGCATTGACAACAAAAGCCAAAATAGACAAATGGGACCTAATCAAACTCCACAGCTTCTGCACAGCAAAAGAAACAGTCATTAGAGTGAATCGGCAACCAACAGAATGGGAAAAAATTTTTGCAGTTTACCCATCTGACAAAGGGCTGATATCCAGAATTTACAAAGAACTAAAACAGATTTACAAGAAAAAAACTAACAAGCCCATTCAAAAGTGGGCAAAGGATATGAACAGACACTTTACAAAAGAAGACATACATGAGGCCAACAAACATATGAAAAAATGCTCATCATCACTGGTCATCAGCGAAATGCAAATCAAAACAACGTTGAGATACCATCTCACGCCAGTTAGAATGGCGATCATTAAAAAATCTGGAGACAACAGATGCTGGAGAGGATGTGGAGAAATAGGAACACTTTTGCACTGTTGGTGGGAGTGTAAATTAGTTCAACCATTGTGGAAGACAGTGTGGCGATTCCTCAAGGACCTAGAAATAGAAATTCCATTTGACCCAGCAATCCCATTACTGGGTATATATCCAAAGGATTACAAATCGTTCTACTATAAGGACACGAATGTTCATTGCAGCACTGTTTACAAGAGCAAAGACCTGGAACCAACCCAAATGCCCATCAATGATAGACTGGATAGGGAAAATGTGGCACATATACACCATGGAATATTATGCAACCATCAAAAACGATGAGTTTGGGTCCTTTGTAGGGACATGGATGAACCTGGAAACCATCATTCTCAGCAAACTGACAGGAGAGCAGAAGATCAAACACCACATGTTCTCACTCATAGGCGGGTGTTGAACAATGAGAGCACATGGACACAGGGAGGGGAGCACTACACACTGGGGTCAGTTGGGGGGAAATAGGGGAGGGACGGTGGGGGGTGGGAAGCTGGGGAGAGATAGCAAGGGGAGAAATGCCAGATGTAGGTGATGGGGAGGAAGGCAGCAAATCACACTGCCACGTGTGTACCTATGCAACAATTTTGCATGTTCTTCACATGTACCCCAAAACCTAAAATGCAATAAAATAAATAAATGGGGGAAAAAAAAGAAAAACAAAATGATTTTTTATACTTGTTTTTATAATGTTTTAATATAGTCTTAAATTTCAAGGAAATTTAAGATAAAACTTGTAATAGCTATGTCATCGAAAAACGTAATGTCTTATTTTTGAGGCCCATGGGCTAAGGTAATCCTTAAGGGGTTTTCTGAGGCTTCTTGGAGTTTCTCAAATTTGTATGTATATAAAAACAACTTTAAAATATGAAGTTGGGCAGAAAGCAGTTGAAGTGAGCTTTCAAGGTATGGAAGTTTTCTATGTTTAATAATATTTCGATCTATGCCTTTAAAGTTGCTTATGATTTTAGCTTTACATTCATATTGTGTAAACAGAGGGAGGGAGGAGAGGCACAGCGAGAGATGGAGGAGGGGGACAGGGAGAGAAGTAGAAGAGGGACAGGGAGAGAAGGAGGAGAGAGATAGGGACAGGAAGAGAGGGAGGAGAAGGAGAGGGAGAGAGGGAGGAGGACAGGGAGAGAAGAGGGACAGGGAGAGAGGAGAGGAACAGGGGATCTTTTCCTGAGTGTTTGTGATCTTTTCCTGAGTGAACTCCTATATGGTTTCCACATCTGCGTGTCGTAAGAGTTCAGAGAACGAACAATAAAATTCAGGGAGTGAAATGTGTAAGATACAAAAAAGTAGAATACATATTTAGGTCATGAGAATGCAAACTAGGTGACACCATGCGCTCAGAAAGACTTGGAAAAAAACCGAATGTTGCTAATACTCTAAATAGGCACACAAGTGATGTTTAAAATATGTGAGTCGCTGTGGTGACCCAACTTGCAGTACAGAGGAGGCTCTTAGGAGATAATCGGAAGTAATCTCTAGACACCAGTCAGATTTTGGACAGTGGAGTGTCCATATTCTTATGGTATGTGTTTGTTCTTGATCATTAATGAAGCAGTGAAGATGAGGCTTTATCCATTTTCTTGAGCCTGGTAAGTCTGGAGGTTGTTGCCTCTATAACGTAACATTTTGAGGTTCAAAATGGATCTTAAAATTACCTCCTACCTCTGTCTACTATTTAGATTCTCTTTCATGGTAACATGGACATAATAATTTATGAAGCGTAATTTTTAATATCTTGTATCAATCAAGCAAACTAGCATTTACCTCCAAATACATAAAAGGAAACAATTGCTCTGCTTTTATCTACCACAGGTGAAAATATTTGGATTTGCTTAATTATCCAGTGTCAATGCATAAAACTTAGATCAAAGATCTCTGTGGCTTCTCCTGGTCATTGACTTAATTAATACTGAATTTGGAAGCCTAACAAACCCAGTGATTGTTGTCCAAAATTATTCTAATGTATTGTTGGGATACAAGACACTGATACATCAAAAGTATAAAGATAGCATTAGTCATGTTAAATGAGCTCCTCATTTTATTTTTTGTTTTTGCATAAGTAACTATATTTAGTCATTTCAGCTCAAAATGGTAATCTACATTGTGAACTTGTAAAATGATTTTGAGTATCTGAACATATGTTAAAACTGTAAAATGTTTTTAGTCTTGCCGTTTCTCTCAGCTACTTCTCTTTTATTATTATGCTCTTGATGACCCTGATTCTTTGAATAAAACCTGTCTTTGTGAAAGAAAAGATTCAATTAGGCTTCCAAAATGATCGAATTTAGGTTTACTTTAAAAATAATTGCACTACATCATTTTACTTAGTTAATGACTTGTAAACTGATTTAACTTTTGTGAGTGCCAAGTAAAATTTTGTTTTCTAGCTAACTATAACCAAAGCGAACACATCTTTTAGTTTTATGAAATTTTAACATTTTCTCCCTTTAATTAAAATCTCATTTCACTGCTCTATTTTCCCTATTTTTCTCTGAGTAATTAAAACAAGTGTAAATGGGCAATTTCAAAAGAATAGGAACACTTGGCCATATTTCTGGCTGATCAAGAAGCAGAAAATGCAGGAAATCTAATGAGAAAGCTTATTATTATGATTTGCACAGCTCAGTTTTTGCATAATCAAGCATGTCAATGCGCTCACACATTTGTGAATGCCTCTTAGAACCGCACATCTGAATCTTTTTAATGTTTCTCCATTACCATTGCTTTTGCTGCCCCACTCAGGAAGCCATCATCCATGACCTCAATTTTCAAAATGGGCCAGCTAAAAACAAAGACTGGATGTGTTTCCTAATCGTATCAAATCTTTTTTTTTTTTTTTTTTTGAGCAGAATGAAAACAGGTGGTGTTCTCAATTTTTAAAGAAGACAAATTATAAAGTGTATTCTGAATATGGCTGTGATTACCCAGGTACAATAGGCTCACACAAAAGTTGGTAGAATTCTAGAAGAAGCCGTGTAATATTCAGATGATTTTTTCTTAGCATCTGTGGTGCTTTTGGTCTTTTAATATTATGCAGTACTTTAGTTAATGTTAGAGGAACATATGTTTCTATTTGTCAATATGATGGAGTAATACATATGCATGAAGGAGGATGTCATGCCAAAGAAACTGCATCTATATCCTCCCAAAATAAGTGATGTGAATAGTAAATACCTTTCACTCTCTTTCTTACCCATCCTTCATCCCTGCACTTAAGACTCAAATTAATATGTGGTAAAATGGTGAGGCAGTGTAAGATTTACTTTATCGTGCGAGTCCAGCAATATTTTAAAATTCTACACTAGTGGATACAGGTAACTACATGGCAATCTATTTTATAGCAATTTGTTATGATTTTTCTTGTAATTATTGTTTTTATTGTACTTATGATTATTAAGTTAATGTTTAGATCAGTGAATTTCAATAAGAGAGAGATTAATTTCAAAATACACATGACGTTTTTCATATGTTATTATGCCTCATCAGATGAAATAAAATGTAGGCAAAATAATGAGTGCTTTCAAAAAAATTACAAATAAGACAAAAAAATCATGACAGATTTGGTGGTAGAATTCAGTGATTTTGTAATTTATTGAAACATTGCTTATAGATGTTGCTGTTTTCATAGATTCCTGATGACCTACCTACCTATAAATACTTCAGGTGATGTCATGACATGGAAGCAGAGATCTGTAGTTAATCTTCACAGAAAGAAATTGACACCTTCCTCATTGAATCTATAGAGGACATAAAAGGCCTGGGAGCTAACTATTATTTTACAAAAGAGAGTCAGAATATAAAATTATGTCAATGACATGAAAAGATAACTAACAATGAGATGGCATTTAAAAACATTAAATGAGAAGGACTAATCTTGGTCTGAAACTTTTTCTGCAAATATAACAGCATGGCTGTCTTAGTTCCGGCTGCTACAATATGCACCATAATCTGGGTCACTCAGACATCTATTTCTCATAGTTCTAAAGGCAGCGAAGTCTAAGATCAAGGTGCTGGCCCATATATATCCTGGCCCTTTTCCTGGTTTGAAAACGGAGGACTTCTGGCTGTATACTCCTACAGCAGAGAGAGTGATCATCTTTTTGGCTCTCATAAGGATATGGATCCCTGTCAGGAATGTTTTTACCTCCATTAGCTAATTACTTCCAAATACTGGAAATTTGAGTTTCAAAATATGCATTTTTGAGGGCATAGTTATTCAGTCCATAGCAATGGGGGAGATGAATCATTAACAAAATTAACATTATAGATTTTAATTGGTGGCAAGACTAATATGAAATGACTGCATGATGAGCAAAACCCCTGAGAACTTTGTAGAATGCATTGCCCTTCAGACTGGCTGGAAAGTGTTCCAAGACAGATTTTAGTGTATATTTCCACAATCTTATATTTTTGGGGCCAATTTTTAAATTGAATTAATATATTCTAATTGAAAATATTTTCAGTATCCTAAAAGAAGGAAGAATCAAAGTTCGTTGACTATATACCTCTTAAGATATGATCGGGAACTGTGATCAGTTCCGTAGGCATGAACTAGCAGGGGTAGACAAAGAAAATTACCTTATATATTCTGAATATTCAATTCAAACTTTGATCTATTTAAAATATGTATTGAGATACTATTATGGGCCAATCAGTGTGCACAGTGCACAAATGTTAGTCTCTCTCTGAAGAAAGTAATCTAAAAATATTAGAAAGGCTCTCTGCATAAATGTATTTCTCACCACATTGTCTTAGGAAAAGCAAAAATAATTTCAGTGGACAATTGAACAACAGATAGGTAAATTACATTCTATTTACGTGACAAGATATGGCCAAAAATTAAAATAATATTTCTGAGTGCTTTATAATAATGTGCATTTGCTCATGTCAATAAAGTGGAGGTAAATATATAATTACAATTATGTGAGGGATTACAAAACTCTTAACAATATAGATTAACATATTTCTAAGAGAACACATTTAAAATTGAATTAGCACTACACGTCTGCCACAACAAATAAAAGCAATGTACGTGAAAGAATGGTGCAAAAACAGACAGAATTATCTGCTAAACAGATAATGAAACAATCCTTAACTTGTTAAAATGATTCAAATAAATGTAATTGAAAATACTAACACAATTTTATTTCTTTTGATAAAAGTAATTTTATACTTGAATGCATGGTGAGATAAAAATGGCAACAAAAGGTATATGCCTTAATAATTTTTATGAATATATTTGTTAGAATATTTATCAAAGCTATTGAACCATGCATTTTGATTGTACTCATTCTTTATTTCAGTCTTGATTATGTGATTTTTTTTTATCTGCAAAAATAAAAATCAGATAGAAAATCTAACTATGCAAATGATCCTTGAAATATTACATGAAACTTTGAGGACAGCCAATACACTCAAAAATAACAGAATGGTAAATTATACTATACTGATTCTCTAAATGGTATATCATGCTGTTATAATGTTGAAGTTTTAAAAATAACAAATAAGCATGATATATTGTCAGGTAAACATCAGGCTCTAAATTGTAAATGCATCATTACTTAAAGCTATATAATATGTATAAGCATATGTTAAAAAATGAAAGGGAACTTTCAAACATGAATAATAATTTTGTTAGGACAGCTGAAATATGGGATGATTTCCACATTAAATTATTTAAAAATATATTTTAAAAATAAAATATGTATCCAGAGCTATGAATATGTTTCAGATACATATCTGTGCTACTTATACATATCTGAAATTAAAGCAAATCATGGATGAGTTTGTATGGAAATAGGTAAATAAAGATGGGAAACTAAATGAGGAAGGTCATCAGAAAATATTGATATTTAAGAAACAGGCAAAGAAAGGAGATTCACATTAATCTGATTAGAATGAAAATGCAGGCTGAAAAGTATTGAGTCAGCTACTGCATTGCCAACAAAGTGAAAAATATTATTTCTTCCCAAGGGCTGGTGGTAAAACTGTTAAGATAGCTTTCTCTTCTTAATTACCCCTGAATACAAGCAACAAACTTTCACTACTCTGAAGTAACCAGAGTATACTTCTCCATCTCTAGGAACCTATAATAATTAATGTGATTGTTTGCCATTCAGCAAGAGCAAACCTGTCAAAAGTCAGTTTTGAATTGGCTTTAAGGAGGCTGTGTCAAACAGTACAGCAGAAAAAGTGTATAATTGAAGTTTGGGAGTTAAGGATGCATTTTTACTTGACTACTCACCCTAATATTTTGTCAGAATATCTTCAGTGAGGTATTTTACCATATTGAACAAATTTTCAAAATAAACATTGAATCTTGTTCATTACAACAAGTTACCGCAATGCCTAGTCATTTATTAAATATCTTAATGAGCCCCTACCAATCTGGCATAGGAAACGTGGGGATGAATATTATTTTCCTCAAGGAGTTTAATATATGGCAGATGAAAAAACTTTGAAATATTTATAATATTTTTATATGTGTTAATAACAGCGCAGTCATAAAATTATATCACAAATAAATTAGGATCCTAGCTATGCATAATGGGCATGATAGACAGATGGCAGAAAATAAGGGAGGTGTCCTTTGGAAATTGGCAGATATTCCCCTGGAAAATTATGGGCAGCAGAAAAATCAAATGAAGTAGAGACATGAAAGGATCAATTATTTCAGAGGAGGTTTCAGTGCTTTTGTTGTCCTGCTTATTACTAGAGCAAAGATTGTACGTCAAAGTGTGCTAGGAAATGGGACTTTTAATAGGGCTGAATGCGGTGTCATTTTGGGATATGTACTTAAAAGGGAAGAGTGGAGTCGGAATGATATTCCTTGAGATTGTGAGAAATGGTTAAATTCTGAAAGTAGGATCATGAGAATGAAAGACTAGATTGGAAAAGTGTTTATAATTGGAATTTACAGAACCTTTATTCATTTGGTATAGCTTTCCTAAAGCAAAATCATTTCTTTAGCTGAGATAGCTCAAGAGTATCTTTGTTAAAATGTGTGCTTCTAGCTATAGCTAGCATATTATTTTATGCTGGTTTCTCACAGAAGCATAACCTGAAATGAGAATAGAGTACAAGCATTTTGTTTGGTAGGTCATCCTAAGAAGTGCTGGTAGGAGAGCAGGAATATGAGACAGACAAAGAAAGGAAGTCAAAACAGGTGCATAAATGAGCAAGTTAACCCTGTGAGTAACTGAGATCCGATCCCACTGGGCCATGCTTCCATGTTATTCCACCCAAAGTGTGATCCCCATTCATCAACTCCATCCATCAACTGGTTTTATACTACTCATGAGGGCTTTAAATTGTTTGCACTTTTGCCTTGACCCCTGCCCACAGACTGAGAAAAATGTAATAGCCAAAGAATGCCTTCAGACAGAGAGTAACAGGTGTTTGCAGTAAGAAGCTGTCAAAACTGTGAGTGCCAAGGAGATTTGGGCAGGACCACAAGGCATCTGCTACACACATTAAACCAGTGTTTCCCAACCTAGAGTTTATGCATGAGCTTCAACAATAAATATTCTGTTTTTAAACAAAGTTTTGTCATCTTTTTGGTGATTATATGTTTAAAATATGTTTAAGCACATTCTAGACGTGGATAGTAACTTTAAACTTTTTGGCTACTTGATGGTTTCAGTGACTAGGTGATAAGTTATACAAAGGGGTACTAACATAAAGTTGAAAAAAATGAGAAAAATTTCATGATATATTGTATGAATTAAGGTTTCAGAGAACTTCATCCAAAGAAAATCAGGGGAGAATTTATTCACCTGGTCCAAGCTTGTAGAAATATATAGTAATAAATAGAGTTGTGTCCCCTTCTCTGACATCCATGTTGAAGACATAACTCAGTATCCTAGAAATATGATCTTACCTGGAAACAAAGTCATTGAAGATATGATTAATAAGATGAAGTCACTTAATATGAGCCCTAATTCAATGTAACAACTGGTATCCTTATAAAAAGCAGAAATTTGGACAAAGAGACACAGACACAAGGAAAACACCAAGTAAAGATGAAGGCAGAGATCTACAAGCTAGGGGTCATTAAAGATTGCCATAAACTCCCAGAAGCTAGGGGAGAGTTCTAGAACAGAGTCCTTTGAAGCCCTCAGAAGGAGTCAACCCTACTAGCACCTTGATCTCTGACCTCTAGGTTTCACAACTGTGAGATTATCAAACCACATCACTTGTCATAGCAGGCAGTATCAAATGTCACAGCCATGATGTGACTAAAATTCTTCATTAAACATTGTACATCCCATTAGGTTAATTTTAATTTCAGCTTTGTTGATTTTATAGTTTTATTTGCATTTGTTTTGTATTTTTATCATTATGGTTGTATAAAAGTTATAAGCATAATGAATTTATAATTGTATAATAATTAAATTTAAATAAGGTTTACATTTTTTTGGTAGTGGTTGTTTTTTGAGGCAGGGTCTAGTGCTGTCACCCAGGCTGAAGGACAGTGGCACGATCTCTGCTCACTGCAGCCTCTGCCTCCTGGGTTCAAGCGATTCTCCTGCCTCAGCTTCCCTCCAGAATATCTACTTTCAAATAGGATCCATTTAAAAGAAAATCTGAGAAATCCTGCATTAAACTATTAGCATCTTTTTCTTAATATAGTTTGATTGATCAGATTCAGAACATAGTAATTCAGATAGTTTAATTAAGAGACACTATTACAGAAGGTTAGCCATGTAATATTTCTGTTGATAAAAGGAATAGAAACTTGGTAAGTGACAAGGACATTGACATCAGGAAAATTAGAAAGGAAAATCACAAATTCTCAACGTTGACTTTCTATGCTTACTTTTCTTCATGAATTAAGGACTAACAATAAGAAGAACAGTTCCATTAGCATCTTCTTGTACCCCAGTGCTTTTAGAAATAAAATGACACTACAGAGTAAAGAAAGCTTATCTACTCAACTGAAAAGCCAGATGTATACTTTCCATAACAAGGAGGTAAAAAAGTTGGTAATGTATTAGTGGCTTAATTCTATTGCTTGTTTTTCTGTAAGCACATATTATACCAGAAGTCCTTTAACTTTCTTCATTTATTCTTCCTCTCAAACAATTACTCTTACCTCCATTAATAAATCCATCAGGAATGCCAAATTGAAATATTTGTAACAAAAACAGACTTATTTGCTCATTTAATTCAATTGTGATGTAATAGTGAAACACTTGAACTTCATGAATAATTGGAAGTAGGGACGTTTCCAGTTGTTCATTTTTATTATTTTGGTGAATATTATTATTATTTTTTAATCTCAGAAGCCTTATTCATACAACCAAAAATAAAAGTGGCAGCTGGAAATTTCAAGTACAACCTCATCTTGGACATCTGAGATGAATTGTGCTTTTTCTTGACCTAAGTTCCAGGACAAGAGATCTGACTATTCCAGATTTACAAAGGTGTTTTTATGGTTAATTACATGTGCCAACATGACTGGACTGTGGTGCTCAGATATTGGGTCAGACATTTTTAATGTTCCTGTGAGGGTGTTTTATTTATTTTTATTTTTATTTTTGATGAGATTATATTTAAGTCAGGAGACTGAGCAGAGTAGGTTGCCCTCCACAATGTGAGTGAACTTCATTCAAACAGTTAAAGGTTTTAATAGAACAAAGACTGATCTACTCTAGAAAATAAAGCATTCTGCTAGTTCAGGTTTGAACAGCATCATCAGCTCCTCTCTTGGGTCTCCAGCCTGCTGGATACTTTGCAGACATCAGGGTTGCTAGGCTCCATAATTGCACGAGGCAATTATTGAAAATAAATTCTTGTATCTCCCTCTGAAATACACATCTTTTTGGTTCTCTTTCTCTGGAAAACTCTGAATAATATAGTACCTGTCCTTAAACAAGTCATCTGCACTGATACCACTAAACTGTTATCATTGGTTCATCTCCAGTCAAGTAGCCATTTTTGGACCAATCAATGGTGAGACAAAAATGGGTTATGCAAAACATGACAGTTCCCATGTGATAATTTGATCATACAATTAGAGCAAAAAAAATATTTTACCCAAGAACAAAGTTTGAAGAGCTGCATGAGGAGAACTTCACATGTGTTTAAATGCGTTTGCTGAAAATGGATATAAAAATATCTGAATTTAAGATAAAAGACAGGCAAAACTAAGATTTGGGTCTGACATACATTTAAAAAAATTAAAAAAATATAAGAGTTTAATTCATTCCATTTTGCAAAAATTAACATGTGATTAAACTTAGTTAAACTGGTGATTTTCAAAGTATACCAATTACTCTTACCTCCATTACTAAATCAGTCAGGAATGGCAAATTGAAATATTTGTAGCAAAACCAGACTTATTTGCTAATTTTATTAAATTGTGGAAATCTGAAGCATTTGGGCTTCATGAATAACTGGCGTCACACATTGGCTATTTTTTAAAAGTGATGTTTGTAGAGTATCTTAAAAGTACTTTGAACTGAATTTATTTTCATTGTTGAATTTAAACTATATTTTGCATGTTGTATTACAGGTTACATAGTCTATTATGTAAAATATACGATTCATGAGACTTCTTAATTAGATTGAATGTAACTTAAATGATCTATTGAAATCTGCTTAAAATCAAATAAATATTTAAATTTGCTAAAGTCTTTTGGCCATAACATTTTATGGCTGGATAATTAATATTTATAGTGTGTATAAATATTTGCAGCCTGATGATAGGATCAAAAGAAAGTCCAGATATGAGACAAAGACTCAGGTATCTTTCCAGAATTCCAGTGCAAGCACAGTTTTCACAGATTTTGTCACAGAGTGTTTGGGTGTATGGATATGTGGTCAAATCTGGACAATAAAATATTTTATTGGAAGGCTCAGGACTTTTCATTTCCATTTTATACTGATTTTTACTTGTAGCACTTAACAGGAGAACAGAAGTCGTCTTCATTTCTGGCTCTATACTGTGATGAGAGTCTCCTCTTTAATTTCGCTTCTGATGTAACTTACTACTAGTTTGACAGGCTTACCAACATACTGATTTTATGAAGAATATAATAGTTGTTCCGTGAGTGGATTTATATTTACAGAAAATTGGATGGGAGATAGCTGGCCTTGAAAGCTAGACAACATATGCATACTGTTGCAAACTCCGCATTTCTCTAATTGTCACTTAGAAAATGTGAAATCTCTGGACATCATTTTCCTCAGCTGAATATTGTGGAACATGGAAGGAAGTTTCTATCCTTCAATTAAATGAGATAAATTTGCTTCTGCTAAAAACGGTGTTTTTTAAAAAATATAAACAATTGTGGCAGTAATTGTTTCAACTGATCATAGAACAATCATATCCACTTTGTCAAGCATGTCTAACATCCTTTTACTCTGTCGAATTTTTTTTGAAACTGAAACTCTGACTCTTAATGTAGCTATTTAACTAATCTGCAAACTTTGAAATTTATATGATAATGGGATAATTTTTCAGAAAAAACTAGCAGTGTATGTAACATCTAACTCGTAGACTGAATATTTTAATATTATATTTTGTGTCTCTGAATCACAATCCTTCTCAACTTAATATTTACTATCACATATCCTAGATATCTGTTTCAAATCAATGCCTTTAGTTTACATTCTAAATAGGATGAGTGTGTTTTAAAATATCAGTGAATACTCCCTATTTCATAAAATGTGACCCCAAACTATCATTTGGTTTGCACTTTTCTGTCTCAAGACATTCTATTTTCACATGTCATTTTGGCTTGTTTCCATCCTTTTTGATTTAGTATCTGGTTTACTTAACCAATTATCAGTTCAGCTGCTGAGCACTACAGGATATATTGCCTTAATATTGTTGTTGCATTCTGGTTGTTGTTCCTGGTGCCCACGACAAATGATCCTTCAAGTACCATTGCAGAATAAGAGTAGCAGGTACAAATGCGATGCTTTCAGGAACATTCAATCTCCATATTGATTGAGACCCTAGAGACATTGTATAATTGTTATGACAATAGAACATAAGAGGGTTTATTTGTTTGTTGTTTGATTTGTTTCAAATACATTTATTCATTGGTTCCTTTATTCATTTGCCTTAGTGTAATTGGATTTTGTTTTTTATTGTATTTTGTTTGGGAGTTGGTTGGAAAGCAGGTTTCATTTTTAGTGAAATGTTAAAAAAATGCCATTTTGGATGGTAGCCACACTCACAAAAATGATGTCTTTGAAAGTTGTTTTGTGTAGGACCAAATGTTACTTTGTTTTAGACAGCATTGCAATACAACTATCACATACCTGCTTATGCCAATGCCCTTAGTTCCCGCTGATTTTTCTACTGTTTCCCCGCTGATTTTTCTACTGTTTCTTTACTCCTTCTTTTTTGTTATTTCCTTAACCAGTCCAGCTAATCTGGTTTTTTTGTATATTTAATTGGCATGCTTTGCTCAGTTATATAATTAATTGAGATTGTTTTACCAACTATCATAATAGATTATCACATTCAGGACCTGGGAAACATTCTTTCCTCAGACAATTTGGGACAGCACAAAAGATTTCAGTGAAGCTTAGATTGCTGGAGAGACTTTTTAAAACCTGTTTAGTTGTTAAGAATAATCACATGTGGTCAAGTGTGGTGAGTTGGGTACTCTGGAAACATACACTGAAATAAAGTTTAGAATGTAAGATGTTTATTAGACTCGACATGAAGAAAACAAGAAAACAGAAGCACAATAATTCAAGTAGAATACAGGTCCAACAAAACTTTACTCAAAACAATAGGGCACTCTGATGAGAATATTACCATCTAGAGTGTTTTGCATCTGGTTGAAAAGTCCAAGCCTAGGAGGATCCAGAATAAAAACAGCTCCGGAGTGCAGTTCCCAGCAAGAACAACTCAGAGGGTGACTGCCCACCACATTTCCAAACAAATTTTCTCTGACCACAGATCAGGAGATTCCCGGGCGGAAAAGCACCATGAGTTTTTAGTATGGCAGTTTCAGCTGGTGCCAGGTTTGTTCCCAGAAACTCACACAAATCTGGGTGGCCATTTCAACTGGTGCCTGGAACGCCTGGGAGACAGAGTCGCCTGTTCAACTGAAAAGGAGGGGGTAGAGACAGGGAGCCAGGTGATCAGGCTCGGCAGGTACCATCCCCATAAAACAAGCAATCTGAAACATTCTGGATTGAGAGTTTCGCAGCAAGCACAGCTGGACCCAGGATGGTCCAGCTTAGTGGGGGGAGGGGCGCCCAGCACTACCAAGGCAGTTCACACAGCAGCTGGGCAGAGCCTGCGGCAGCTCTGCAATACCTCTGCTGGCAGACTGTAACTAGACTACTCCATGCAGGGCAGAGGAACTATGAAAAAAAGCAGCAGTATGACCGGAGCTTATAAATAAAGCTGACCTTCCTAGGACAGAGCATCTGGAAAAAGAGAGGGTTATGATTTCTGCTGCAGCAGACTTAAAGTACCTGTCCAGTAGCTCCGCACGGAACACATAGCTCCCAGCACAGCACTTGAGCTCCTATAAGGACACACTGTCTCCTCAAGCAGCTCCCCAACCCCTGTATACCCAATAAGACACCCCATAAAGGAGAGCTCAGGCTGACATCTGGCAGGTACCATTCTGTGACAAAGATAACAGAAGAAGAAACTGGCAGCAACCCTTACTGTTCTTCAGCCCCCACAGGTGATCCCCAGGCAAGCAGGATCTGGAGTGGACCTCCAGCAGTCCTGCAGCAGAGGGACCTGACTGTTAGAAAGAAAACTAAGAAACAGAAAGAAATAACTTCATCATCAACAAAAGGACTTCCAATCAGAGACCCCATCCAAAAGTCACCAACTACAAAGACCACAGGTAGATAAAGCCACTAAGATGGGAAGAAACCAGCGCAAAAAGGATGAAAGCACTAAAAACCAGAATGCCTCTCCTCCTCCAAAGGATCAGAACTCCTCACCAGCTAGGGATAAAAGATGGATGGAGAATGAATCTGATGAATTGACAGAAACAGGCTTCAGAAGGTGAGTAATAGCAAACTTCTCAGAGCTAAAAGAACGTGTGCTAGTGCAATGCAAAGAAACTAAGAACCTAGAAAAAAGGTTAGATGAGATGCTAACTAGAATAAACAGCTTAGAGAAGAATGTAAATGACTTGATGGAGCTGAAAAAAGCAGGAGTTGCAATCTTAGTCTCTTATAAAATGGACTTTAAACCAACAAGGATCAGAAGAGACAAAGAAGGGCATTACATAATGGTAAAAGGATCAATGCATTGAGAAGAGCTAACAATCCTAAATATATATGCACCTGATATAGGAGCACCCAGGTATATAAAGCAAGTTCTAAGCGACCTACAAAGAGACTTAGACTTCCGCACAATAATAGTGGGAGACTTTAACACTCCATTGTCAACATTAGACAGATCGATAAAACAGAAAATTAAGAAGGATATCCAGGGCTTGAACTCAGATCTGGACCAAGCAGACATAATAGACATCTACAGAAATCTCCACCACAAATCCTCAGAATATACCTTCTTATTAGCAGTGCATTGTACCTACTCTAATATTGACAACATAATTGTACTAAATCACTTCTCAGCAAATGCAAAATAATGGAAATCATAACAAACAGTCTCTGAGACCACAGGACAATCAAATTCAAACTCAGAATTAAGAAACTAACGCAGAACTGCACACCTTCATGGAAACTGAACAACTGGCTCCTGAATGTCAACTGGATAAACAATGAAATGAAGGCAAAAATAAAGATGTTAGTTGAAAACCAACGAAAATGAGGACACAACGTACCCGAATCTCTAGGATACATTTGAAGCAGTGTCTAGAGGGAAATTTATAGCAATAAATGCCCACATGAGAAGTGAGAAAAGATCTAAAATCTACACCCTATCATCAAAATTGAAAGAACTAGAGGAGCAAGACCAAAAAAACTCCAAAGCTAGCAGAAGACAAGAAATAACTAAGATAAGAGCAGAACTGAAGGAGATAGAGACACAAAAACCCTTAAAAAAAATCAATAAATCCAGGAGCTGGTTTTTTGAAAAGATCAACAAAATAGACCAATAGCCAGATGAATAAAAAAGAAAAGGGAGAATCAAATAGATGCAATAAAAAACAATAAAAGAGATATCACCACTGTTTCCACAGAACTACAAACTACAATCAGAGATTACTATAAACAACTCTATGCACATACATCAGTAAACGTGGAAGAAATGGATAAATTACTGGACACTTGCACCCTCCCAAGCCTAAAACAGGAAGAAGTTGAAACTTTGAATAGACCAATAACAAGGGCTGAAGTTGAGTTAGCAATTAATAGCCTACCAACCAAAAAAAGTCTGGGTCCAGATGGGTTCACCGCTGAATTCTACCAGCTGTACAAAGAGGAGCTGGTACCATTCCTTCTGAAACGATTCCAAACAATACAAAAAGGGAATCCTTCCCAAATCATTTTATGAGACCAACATATCCTGATACCAAAACCTGGCAGAGACTCCACAAAAAAAGAAAACTTCAGGCCAATATCCATGATGGACACAGATGCAAAAATCTTCAATAAAATACTGGCAAACTGATTGCCACAGCACATCAAAAAGCTTATCCATCACGATCAAGTAGGCTTCATCCCAGGAATACAAGGCTGGTTCAACATACACAAGTCTATAAACGTAATCCACCACATAAAGAGAATCAAAGACAAAAAACACATGATTATCTCAATAGATGCAGAGAAGGCCTTTGACAAAATTCAACAGCCCTTTATGCTAAAAACTCTCAATAAACTAGGTATCCAAGGAACATATCTCAAAACAACAAAAGCTATTTACAACAAACCCACAGCCAATATCATGCTGAATGGGCAGTAACTGGAAGCATTCTCTTCGAAATCTGGCACTAGACAAGGATGCCCTCTGTCACCACTCTTATTCAATATAGTATTGGAAGTTCTAGCCAGAGCAGTTAGGCAAGAAAAAAAAAAAAGGTATTCAATTAGGAAAAGAGGAAATCAAATAGTCTCTATTTGCAGACAACATGATTTTATATTTAGAAGACCCTATCATCTCAGCCCAAAATCTCCTTGAATTGATAAGCAACTTCAGCAAAGTCTCAGGATAAAAAAAAAAAAATCAATGTGCAGAAATCACAGGCATTTCTGTACACCAATAACAGACTAACAGCCAAATCATGAATAAACTCCCATTCACAATTGCTACAAAGAAAATAAAATACCTAGGAATACAACTAACAAAGGATGTAAAGGATCTTTCAAGGAGAACTACAAACCAGTGCTCAAGGAAATAAGAGAGGACACAAACAGATAGAGAAACATTACATGCTCATGGTTAGGAAGAATCAATATTGTGAAAATGGCCATACTGCCCAAAGTAATTTATAGATTGAGTGCTATCCCCATCAAGCTACCAATGACCTTCTTCACAGAATTGGAAACAAAACCAGAAAACACTTTAAACTTCATATGGAACCAAAAGAGAGCCGCACAGCCAAGACAATCCTAAGAAAAAAGAACAAAGCTGGAGGCATCACACTACCTGATTTCAAACTATATTACAAGGCTACAGTAATCAAAACAGCATGGTCTTGGTACCAAAACGGAGATATAAACCAATGGAACAGAAGATAGGCCCTGGAGGCAACACCACACATCTACAACCATTTGATCTTTGACATACCTGACAAAAACAAGCAATGGGGAAAGGATTCCCTGTTTAATAAATGGTATTGGGAAAACTGGCTAGCAGTGTGCAGAAAGTAGAAACTGGATCCCTTCCTGACACCTTACACTGAAATTAACTCTAGATAGATTAAAGACTTAAACATTTAAGACCTACCACCATAAAAACCCTAGAAGAAAACCTAGGCAAATCCATTCAGGACATAGGCATAGGCAAGGACTTCATGACTAAAACACCAAAAGCAATGGCAACAAAAGCCAAAATAGATAAATGGTATCTAATTAAACTTCAGAGCTTCTGCACAGCAAAAAACAAACAAACAAACAAACAAACAATCATTAGAGTGAACCAGCAACCAACAGAATGGGAAAAATTTTTTGCAGTCTACCATCTGACAAAGGCAAATACCCAGAATCTACAAATAACTAAAACAGATTTACAAGAAACAAACAAACAAACCCATCCAAACGTGGTCAAAGGATATTAACAGACACTTTTCAAAAGAAGACATATATGAGGTCAACAAACATATGAAAAAATGCTTATTATCACTGATTATCAGAGAAATGCAAATCAAAACTACATTGAGATACCACCTCACGCCGGAAAGAATAGTGATCATTAAAAAATCAGGTGACAACAGATGCTGGAGAGGATGTGGAGAAATAGGAACACTTTTACACTGTTGGTGGAAGTGTAAACTAGTTCAACATCTGGAAGACAGTGTGGAGCTTCCTCGAGGACCTAGAAATAGAAATTCCATTTGACCCAGCAATCCTGTCAATGGGTATATATCCAAAGGATTATAAGTCATCTATAACCCAAAGGATTATAAATCATTCTATTATAAAGACACATGCACATATATGTTCATAGCGGCACTGTTTATGATAGCAAAGACCTGGGACCAACCCAAATGCCCATTGATGATATACTGGACAAGGAAACTGTGGCACATATACACCATGGAATACTATGCAGCTATAAAAAATGATGAGTTTGTGTCCTTTGTAGGGACATGGATGAATCTGGAAACCATCATTCTCAGCAAACTGCCACAAGAACAGAAAATCAAACACCACATGTTCTCACTCATAGGTGGGTGTTGAACAATGAGAACACATGGACACAGGTGGAGGAACATCACACACCGGGGTCTATTGTGGGGGGCTAGGGGAAGGACAGCAGGGGGTTGGGAGGTTCGGGAGGGATAACATGGGGAGAAATACCAGATACAGTATGGGTGATTGGGGGATGGAGGCAGAAAACTACATTGGCACGTATGTACCTATGTAACAATCCTGTATGATCTGCACGTATACCCCAGAACCTAAAGTACAATTTAAAAAAAAAAAAGAAAGAAAAGTCCAAGCCTTTATATCTCGTTTAGTTCATGAACAAGATTCAGGCTGTTTCAAGGAGAGCATGACCTTGGACAAGGCAACTCTGAATCTGAGGCAAAGTCTGATACCTGGAGGCTTTCTGGTGACTGCACTCCCACAGATGGAAATAAATCTTTTTTAAGCAATGATCTGGGTGGTGCCTCACTGTGTCTACATCAGAGAGAAATAACTTGGAGTATACTATAGACAGATGTTTTGTGATATTCTCTGCCTCACTCCCAGGATATTTTTACAGGTTTCTCGATAAAGGAAACTGTGAAACAAGTGTAAATTAACTTTTAAGACCTAAAATAAATTACAGTATTTCCAAGGTCAGGATATCTCAATAGATTCAAGGGTTCCTTGAAAAATATTGAACTTCGATTTCAATAAAAACAGAACATGAACACCAGTAACTACATTGGTAGGCAAAAATATCCATTCAACAAGAATTTTTGCATGCTTATTACAATGTTAGAGGCAATGTTGGTAATACAGGCAATGTAAAAGTGTAATAAATCTCAACCCAAGATGATAACTGTGCCTGAATTACCTAGCATAAGCTTACTGATACTACAGTTAAAATTTCAAAAGTTTTCACTACAAAAGCTTTTAAGTGTGACCCATGCCTTGTGGTGAGCATGCCTTGTTGCATGAAGCCATTCAGTAACTCACATTTTTTCCCACTATGTTGTTTGAATCCATTGCATTAACAAAACAGCTGAAGAAAGGATTGTTTCTAAAGATCAGGTCTAGAAGTAGAGCTAATAACTTTACTCACATGCCATTGAAAATAACTTAAATGCCTATGCACACTGAATTGTAAAGTAAAGCATGGCAGTATCCAAGAAGACTAGGACATACTGACCATTGGTGTACATTCATGGCCTTTGCAACAGCTCCTGAGATGAGTGAGAACATCATAGAAATGCAAGACAACTTAAAAGAGTAGAACTGCTGGTAAGGTAATTATAATGACTTAGAGTTCAAAGAAAGAAGTGTAATTGTCATTCACAGCATCTGAGGAAGTTTGTGGAAGGAAGAACTACAAAATAAGAATAATGGGTTGCACTTTTGCTCTATTGAGCAATTATCCTAGGAATAATTTGAAAGTTATATAAGGGAAAAATCTCAACAATTAATCATTCAATTTTTTTGAAGTACAGAATGCATAAAGATCTATTGTTAAGAATTTGGAATATTTATACTTATTGAATTAAAAGCTTCTTGTACTTAGAGATAATTAATGTGCATATGATAAAATCTATGCAGATTCAGCAATTATTGAAGTGTAGGATGATGGATTACATCATTATTTTACTTGAAGCCCAAAAGATTGCTTCTAAACTATTGTTAAGTGTCAAAAAATGTAATAAAATGTGTAGACAGGTTGTTGTAGTTCAGTGGCATTTAAATTTTTATTGGGGTCAAGATGGGAAGGTAGGGAAGCATCCAAATGATCTATGCAATTTTAGTATGTAATCTCTTGAAAAAAATGTGAGCTTAAGACTAAGTGAAGGAAAAAAATAGCTCATCTATAATAATCAATTTCTCCCAATTTTCTTACTAAAAGATATGAGATTACTTCATTATTAAGAAAGTTCTGCCGGGCGCGGTGGCTCAAGCCTGTAATCCCAGCACTTTGGGAGGCCGAGGCGGGTGGATCACGAGGTCAAGAGATCAAGACCATCCTGGTCAACACGGTGAAACCCCGT
>NW_016107361.1:9201846-9230129 GCF_001604975.1 Cebus imitator
AAAGTTCTGTGAAGAACCCATACTGTTTGTATTTCTTGAAAAAAAGAATGCTAACACTGAGAAAAAACAACTGTGAGTAGAATGGTTGTATAAGCTAAGCTGCCATCTAACCGCCACTGCACAACAAGGCTTTGTAGTGAATATGGTGAACAAACTCACACAAGAAAAAGTACACATGGAAATTAGGGTGAGTGTCAGTGAAAGGGACTGAGTTAAGACTAGGTAGGAAAAGCATCAAAAATGATTAAATTCATCATAAATCTAAAAATACAATGTAAATAACTGAAAAGACAAAAGCACAAACTGTGGAGGAGGGATTTCAAATTAAGAATAATTTAATGAGCCAGGTACCATATAAAGAGCCACAATTGCTATATACAGGGATACATTTGGTTTAAATGAGCAAGGATGATTTAAATGGTCAAACTAATAAAGACATAGCTTCTCAAGGGAGCAAAGGGCAATAATAAGAAAGACAAAAGCACATATTGGCAATTGGGTGGTAAATAGGAAAAAAGAAGTAAAAATGGAAATTTTAGAGTTCTTAAAAAAATGAAAGAAAACTGCAAAAATCATGGGATTCGCAACTATGCCACTATCAGCAAAACATAAAAACAAAAAATCTTGTTATAATCCTGAACTTGGAAAGACAAGCAAAGGAGAATGTAATTAAACAAAAATCTGGAAAACACCCCAATATTATAAAATTAAACAAAGGAAAAATCTGTAGACAACTATTGTAGTAAATCAGGAAACAAAATTTTCCAAATCAACTGTAGAAAATTTCTCCTTGAAAAATAGAAATGAAACAGAAGAAAAACTGTAATACTATGCCTTAAACAATATTAAATATATTCAAACAAGCATTTGAAGATATATAAAATCTTAAGAATTTCAAAAAGGACAAACAAATACACAATAAAACTGGAAAAAATAAAAATTCATTCAACTCTGAAAAGTAATGAAAGGATAAATAAGATTACTTTAGAAATAAAAATTTGCTCAATTTTTGGGGTGAAAAAAGCACCACAGCAATAATTGACCTTGATGAACATTTACTAAAGATTATTGAAAAAGGGCAAGATATCAATCAAGGGAATGTTTATAGCATACAGATAGAAGAAAAAAGAATGCAGATGACATGAAGAAATAACACATCTCATGGAGAAATAGGCACCTGACACTCACAGATTTTTGTTGGTAATTTAAATTAGGGCAGTACTTCTGTTCAGATATTTGACAATGCTTTAACAATACTACTTACACACTTATGTGATTACAAGTAGAAGACTACACTGAAGAGACAGCTCCAATTATTTGAAAGTGTATATTAATAAGATTATTCAATATAGCATTGTTTGTGAAATATTGTAAACAATCTAAATATCTTTAAGTACACAGGAGATTGGTTGAAAACTATGGTACATCCATGCAGTGGAGCACTATGCACCTGTAAAAAGTGAAATAGGGGGATGTCTGCCAGTTGAAAATGGGATTATTTCTGGTATATAGATCTACTTAAAAATTCCAAGGACTGAAATACCTATATTATGTTTCCCTTCTCCACAGGAAGAAGAGGGGATATAAGAATATATGCATGAATGTTCTAACTGATTACCTACAGGGAAAGTGTGTAAAATGGAATGAGAATGGGGCAGCAGAAGTCAAGAAAGGGTAATATTAATCTGAGTAGAACTATTTTGTAGCTCAAATTCTTGGAAACACACTAAATGTTTTCATATCCTTCACAACCCCTCAAAATAAACTATTAAAACCCAACAAGTTGTAGAGGAAAGCCAAAGTAGAATACACACACTAAGAAATGAAGTTAACAAGATTACACATAATAGCATCACCCCTGAAGTTGGTATGGAGAAAGTGACTACCTAAGTAAGTTTGTGAGTCAATTAAAACACTTTTTTTCTACATTATCCAGTATTAGGTAGTATCTTTATAGTAGTTTGAAAACAGACTAATATAGAAAATTGGTATCAGTAGACTTGGGTACTGCTATAAAGTTAACCTGAAAATGTGAAAGTGACATTGGAACAGGCAGAGACTGGAACAGTTTGGAGGGCTCAGAGAAACAAAGGAAGATGTGGGAAAGTTTAAAACTTCCTAGAGATTTGTTGAATCATTTTGGTAAAAATGCTGATAGAGATATGGACAATGAAGTCTAGGCTGAGGAGGTCTCAGATGGAGATAAGGAACTTTTTGAGAACTGGAGTAAAGGTCACTCATGGTATGCTTTAGCAAAGAGACTGGTACCATTTTGCCCCTGCCCTAGAGATCTGTGGAACTTTAAACTTAAGAGAGATGATTTAGAGTGTCTGGTGGAAGAAACTTCTAAGGAGCAAAGTATTCAAGAAGTGACGGGGCTTATTTTGAAAGTGTTCAGTTATATGCATTCACAAACAGATGGTTTGAAATTGGAACTCATGTTTAAAAGGAAAGCAGAGCATATTGTTTGAAATTTTGCAGCCTGACAAAGTGGTACAAAAGAGAAATCCATTTTCTCGAGAGGCATTCAAGTCAGCTGCAGAAATTTGCATAAATAATGAGGACCTGAAAGTTAATCACCAAGACAATGGGGAAAATGTCTCCAAAGCATCCCAGAGACATTCAAGTCAGCCCCTTCCATCACAGACCTGGAGGACTAGGAGGGAGAATGCTTTCGTGAGCCAGGTCCAGGGGCCTGCTGCTCTCTGCAGCCACAGGACGTGGCGCCCTGTGTCCCAGCCACTCCAGCTCCAGTGTGACTAAAAGGGGCCAAGCTACAGCTTGGGCTGTGAATTCAGAGGGTGCAAGAAGAAACCTTGGTGGCTTCCACATGGTGTCAGGCCTGTGGGTGTGCAGAAGGCAAGAGTTGAGGTTTGGAAAACTCTGCCTAGATTTCAGAGGATGTATGGAAATGTCTGCTGCAGGGGCAGAGCCCTCATGGAGAACCTCTGCTAGGGCAGTGCAAAATAGAAGTGTGGGGTTGGAACCACATTTCTGGAAAAGCCATTGGCACTCAATGCCAGCACTAGAAAGCAGCAACAGGGGCTATACCTTGCAAAGCCACAGGGGCAGAGCTGCCCAGGGCTGTGGGAGCCCACCCCTTGTGTCACTGTTTTCCTGCATGTGAGACATGGAATCAAAAGAGATTTTGGAGCTTTAAGATGTAATGTCTGCCTGGCGAGGTTTCAATCTTGCATGAGGCTTGTGGTCCCTTTGATTTGGCCAATTTCTCCCATTTGGAATGAGAACATTTACCCAATACCTGTATCCCCATTGTATCTAGGAAATAACTAACTTGCTTTTAATTTTACAGACTCATAGGTGGAAGAACTCCTTTTGTCTCAGATGAGACTTTGTACTTGGACTTTTGCGTTAATGTTGGAATGAGTTAAGACTTTGGGGGACTGTTGGGAAGACATGATTGTGTGTTGAAATGTGAGA
Source organism: Cebus imitator (assembly GCF_001604975.1). Taxonomy (NCBI): domain Eukaryota; kingdom Metazoa; phylum Chordata; class Mammalia; order Primates; family Cebidae; genus Cebus; species Cebus imitator. Next base: position 9,205,288 of record NW_016107361.1, read on the forward strand.
AGGACATGAGATGCCAGAGGGGCCAGGGACAGAATGATATAGTTTGACTCTGTGTCCTCATCCACAGCTCATTTTGAATTGTAATCCCCACATGTTGAGGGAGAGACCTGGTAGGAGGTGACTGGATCATGGTGGCAGTTCCCCTCATGCTGTTCTCATGATAGTAAGAAAGTTCTCATGAGTGCTGATGGTTTTAAGTGTGGCACTTTCTTGCTTTCTCTGTCTTTCTCTTGTCACCTTGTAAAGACGTACCTTGCTTCTTCCCCTTCGCCTTCCACCATGATTGTAAGTTTCCTGAGTCCCTCCACCAGCCATGTGGAACTGTGAATCAGTTAAACCTCTTTTGTCTGTAGATTGTCAAGTCTCAGGGAGTATCTTTAAAGCAGTGTGAAAATGGACTAATGCACCATATATCCTGACACGTTACCTGCTAGTGTTAAAATTTTTCCAATTACAGATATAATATTGTTTTAAAAATGAGCCCTGGTTAATATTAATATACTAGGAATGAAGTAAATATAATCATAGAAACAGATTTGAATGGTTATGGTTACATCATGTCTATGAGTAAGGAGGCCATTCAATAATCTTAGTTTTAGTAGTATAAAGTCTCAGATCCAGTAAATACAAGATAACAATTCTAAGGGAACTATGTTATATAAATTCATTAAATGTCTTAAACACAAGATTTCTCTTTTACTATTTTACTTTAAAAATTTAATTTCCCTTTCTTGTACACAGATACCCAGGGAGTATTTCAGTATAAATTAAGGATTAGTAAAGTTAGTATCTATTTTATGTACAGCACCTACACTTACGAAAATAAAAGCTGCATTAGGTGAAGATTGAAAAGAGAAATTTTAATTAGCAGAGAAGCAACATAGTGTTTTAAATCATTCTACACCTTAATTTTACTGAAATATAACCAAAATAGAAGAACTAGAGTACAGAAACGCAATCTTTACACAATTAAGCTTCCACTAGCTCAAATCAAACAAATAAAATGATTACAAACATAAAACTAAATCTAGTAGCAGCTTTAGGTTCTCACCAAATTGGATGATATGTTCGGAGTTCCCATATATTTCCTGCTGGCCCCCACACTTTCATAGCTAACATTACTAACATTTCTCACAGAATTTCATGTATGGTATATTTGCTACCATACATGAAATAACTGACATATTGTTATTATCCCAAGTCCATAGTTTATATTAGAGTTCACTCCTGATATTGAATATTTTGTGGGTTTAGATAAATATATAACATATACCATACCAAGCAGTTTCACTCTCCAAAATAAATCATCTGCATTCGGCCTATTCTTTTCTTCCTGTTAACTCCTGGAAGAAACCACTAATCTTTTTATGGTCTCTAGTTTTACCTTTTATAGAATGTTATGTAGTTGCAGTCATACATTATATATCCTTTTTAGACCAGCATCTTTCACTAAGTGAAGTGCGCTTAATGGAAGAGCATGTGACTTCATGGCTTAATAGCTTATTTCACTTTTAGTGCTGAATAATATTCCCTCATCTAGATGTATCATAGTGTATTTATTTATTTACCTACGGAAGGACTTCTTAGCTGCTTCTAAGTATTGAAAATTATGAATAAAGCTACTGAAAATATCTGTGTGCAGGGTTTTCAAGGACATAATGTTTCAATTCTTTTGGGTATAATACCAAGGAGCATGATGGCTGGGCCATATGGTAAGAGTATGTTTAGTTTTGTAAGCAACTGTCAACCTGTTTTGCAAGGCTTTTGTAACATTGTACATTTCCACTAGAAGTAAATGAGAGTTCTTTTTGCCTCAAATTCTCATTGGCATTTGGTGTCGTCAGTGTTCTAGGTTGTGGCTATTCATTAGGTAGGATCATTAAGACGTGTAGTGATATCGTATTGTTGTGTTAATTTGAACTCCCCTGGTGCCATATGCAATGTATAACATATTTTAATCTATCTGCCATTTGTATGTCTTCTTTGGTGAGATATATTTGGCCCATTACAAAATAAGTTGTTTGTTTCCTTATAATTGAGTTATAAAAGTTCTTATTAATTTGAATAACAATCCATTATCAGATATGTCCTTAGCAACTATTCTTTCCCAGTCTCTGGTTCCTCTTTTCATTCTCTTAACATTGTCTTTCACAGAAGAGGATTTTTAAAAGTTTTAATATATTCCAGTTTATTAATTCGTTCACAGGTTGTGCCATGGTGTTGTATCTAAAAAGTCCTTATCAAACCCAAAATTTTCCACATGTTTTCCTATGTTATCTTCTAGGAGTTTTATAGGTTTTCATTTTACATTTAGGTCTGTGATAAATTTTGACTTAGTTTTGGTGATGACTATAAGGTCTGTGTACAGATTGATTTTTCTGCATGTGACTATACAGTTGTTCTAACACCATTTTTTGAAAGACCATGTTTTCTCTATTGTATTGCCTATGTCCAGTGTTAAATATCAATTGACTATATTTATGTGGATCTATTCTTGGGCTGTTTTTTCTGTTTGATTGATCTATTTCTATATTTTTATTTTTGCCATTTTTAAAATCAAGTGTTTGTATAAAGAAAAGAAAAGTAGATTCTGGTTGTTGCTTTTAATAGATATCAGTCAAGTGGAAATTGCATCTTTTTATTCTTTCATACATGCCTAAAAAGTAATAATGAACTGTGGATTTATGTAGTAATGGAAAATAAGACCACAGGCTATTAATGCAGAAACATAATTATTAGAGATAAAGGAGAGTTCTGTACTTCATACATGCTCATCTTACATTTTGGGACCAGAATTTTAGAAGATGTATTCATTTTATTAAAATATTCAATATTATTACTCAGCATCATCTTTTTAACATTGATTCACATTTTATAATTTTAGACAGTATCTGTGCCTCAACAACAAAAGTACATCCCATGTGTAGGCTGCTTTTCCTTTGTTTTTGTGGTTTGGAAATTTTTACTTCCTAAACTCAAATATCTGTCTTTCTGCATGAAGTTTTCAGTTACTGAAGCTAAAATTTTTCCACAAAAGTGTCACTGAGGTGGCTGCATCTCTTAGTGGCCTTTTTTATTTATTCTGTTGTAGATAATGACTCCTTTTTCCCACAACATGTCCTTGCTTCTGCTTAACTTCTTTCCTCATATACTCTTCAGTCTTGCACAGAGTGAGTGCGTGGCAGAGTCAAAGGCTGCTGGGCAGAGTCAAAGGTTGGTTGGTGTGCTGAGAACATCATTATCATCCTTGCCTCCTTTTAGACACTGATTTTATCTTGGGAAAAAAAAATCAAACACACGTATTTCATAGCATCACATGTATACAACCTACATCTTACACCATGCAATCCATCTAAGACAATGTACTTAATAAACGCGACTTTCATTAGTGTGTAGAAGACTGAGTTTTATCACTGACTCTGCCTTATAGTTTGGGTACTTTATATTTCTTATTCTTCAGATAATATTAGAGGTGAAAATTAGACTGGATATTGAAATACTAAAACATCAAACATTTGTAACTAAATATATTGTGGGCCTCTATCACTTTTCATGAGGTTAAACAATAGATTATCTTGATACATTTGTACACTGCATTTGTAAAGAATAAAATGTCTTTAAAATGCAGATAGAACATTACATTTCTTGGCACAATAAACCACATGAAGATTTGTAGCAACTTGGATTTACTCTGATCCCCTAATTAGAATAAGATGTTAAATATCCAGTAGTTTAAACAGGACACTTGAATGACATTTTTGTCTGAAAGGGACCAATATTTGTTGTAAAGATGACAGGCATTTGTCCTTCTACACAAAACTGAAGGCCAAATGTAAGATAAAAAGAAAGAAAGAAAACAGACCAAAAGACGCCTGAACTGAAATATATTTCCATGAATTGAAATACATTTACTGGATTAAGTATTGAGCTTCTTTGCTTTAAGTAATCTATTTCATATTTGTTAATCCTCAAGCTTAATTCTCAATAAGTAAATTTGTCAGGCAATTATATAAAGTTGGTTTAATTTTCTGATTACCAAAAGAATTTATCATTAGGTATCTCCCACATCTAAATTTCTAGAACGAATTCTTTTCTCCTCGTATTTCTTGATAGTGTATTAAAATGTCTTTTGATTCCCATAAATACCTATTTCTAAATATTTAACAAGCATAAACTTCTACACTTGGAAATAATTTATCTCTCTCGCTGTCTCTGCATATATATATATATAGTATATATATATAAAATATATATATTTAGTTTGATAAAAAGAGTATGACCATAAAGGTAATGTTTTTCATTTAAAAATAGTTCTGGAGTTTAAATTCAAACCAAAGCATTCATTACTCTAATATGAAACAGTCAGAAAATTCCACCCCTAAAGGTACTCTGCCCAGAAGTTTGTGTAATGACTTACATGTTTTCACATGAAGAAATTGGAGAAAATTACACAGAGCTGACTTTAGAAGTCTCCAGTTTTCTTTATTCTCTTTCCTTTGTTTCTCTTTCTACTCTTCTGACATGTCATGATTGATGTTTTCCATTCTCGTTTACAAAATAAACTCTTTGCTTGACTGGACAGGTATTTTTACAGGTGATTGTTTTGGAATTCATTTTTGGTACAATCCTTGTCCCTTTACACATAAAAATGCAACTATTTTGTAGTGTATAAGGCATTATAAGTTATTAAATTTAATGTATTTTGAATGAACCAAATCTCTAATACTCCAAGTGCATTAAAGAGGATTGCCATAAATTTCCATATATGTAATGTATGGTCATCGTAGAGAACAATTTTTATGAAGTGCAAATGTGCTAGATAATTCTTAAGGGTTATTAGTTAGAAGCAAAAGCTAAAAACCCAAGTACATATCTGCTTCCAAATTTAAAAAAAAAGAAAAAAATAGGTACTCTCTTAACAAAATCCTCCAATATGTTGCTACTAACTTAAAGAGGAAGGAGATGGTATCTTGATTTTTACTAAAGAATAACTGATACTTTGTACACTGATAGTAAAGAAAATATTAAGGATTCAAGAAGAGTTAAATGGAAATGCCTTGCCATGAAGACTAAAAAAAGGTTATATTGCTGTGCTTTTAAAACCATCTCGATGATTTTTTTTCTTGAAAATATAAATAAAATATAAAAGTTTACTATAACCTGAACATGAAACTATAGAGAAGAGATTAAATAAAACATGTCAAATATATATAATGGAATATTATTTAGAATTAAAATCATATTGTGGGAAATTATATGGTAACAAAATGTTGATATAAAATAATATGAAAAGTATTACAAAAATATCGGTAGTCTGATCTTAGTGATTTCAAAAGATGTGTATAAAAAATAATACTACTTATTATAGAATATATTAATGTGGCTCAACTCTTGATAGAATTATGAACAATTTTAATTACATATTTAAATTGTATTTTTATAATTTCTAAAATCATCTTTTAGATCAATGTCAATTTGGAATAAAAAAGAGAAAACAAAGTCATTATTTTGTGACTTTTTTTTTATATTCCCTGTGGAAAACATTTCCATGATTAAAGCCCTTGGTACTTAATATGTAAGCAAAGGCGCATAAATTATTTTTTACCAAATAAATATATTTATTTTAACTATATAAATAATTTTAAAATAAGTCTTCTAATTAGATCTTAATATTTCAAACAGCAGCATGACGTAATCTGTCTTTGGAGTAGAAAAAAAAACTGAAAGGAAAAGAAGTGGTCATTTACTTTCTGTCATTTGAGCAGTGGCTTCGATTAACAATTTTCAATTCTCTTGCTTGTGTCACTGAAAAGTAATTAACATTTTCCTGAGCCTTGTCTTTCTCCCCTTCCTCACTCATCTTAAAAATTTTCTCCAAGGATTGTTTTACTGAAAGACATTTAGCCCAAGTTTTTGTGTCTCTTCTATTGGATCTGTATTTTTAAAGCATGCCTTCCTTTTTTTGTAAACATTTACATTTGTTAACATTTACAAATTGAGGACAACTGGGTTATTTCTTTAATCTCTTTTCCACACACAAAACTTTGTCAGGCTCCGTAGTAAAGAGATCTGGGGTCTGTTCTGGGGTTTGAAACAGCACCTGGCCTATCACTAATACTCAATAAACATGTGTTGACTGAAAGAGTATCTAAATTTTTTTTTCTTAGATAAGTCACTGGTTTGGGGTGTATTTCTTAATAAAATGAGATTATAGGAGAAGATTATATTTAAGTACTGTTCCCAATTCTAAAATCGAGAACTTCTATAAATTTAACAGAAGCCTATGTTGTAGTTCCTTGGAAGAAATTATTTGTCACTCTCTACTGTGAGGAGGAGCAAACACCTTTCTTTGCATTTTCAAAAAAAAAAATCCTTACTTGTAAATTAAAGATGGATTTCTTGACATAAAGTATGTAACCCAAAGGTAGAGGGCATAAATTTCCCTAATATGAGGACTTTACTCACAAATTTTAAGTTTTCATGAGATCAATATCAATTTATGTGTGATAGAGCAATATTTTTATAAATTAATATATAGATTGATAGAATGATTGATAGCTTTTGTATAGAAATCAGTAAACCCCCACCTTACTGACAACAAATTGACTTCTTTTTTACCTGTCAACATGACAAGGATTGAGTTTGCTTGTTGGAAGACAATTTTCCCTATTTCTTTAGTTATTTTTCCATATCATATGAAGAAGCATTGACAGCTTTTGTTCTAGATTGTTTTCTTTCTAGATTGTCTGTATAGACAGAAGCATATAGGTTAACCCTTTGCTTAGGAGGCTGGTATCTTTTCTGTGGAAGTAGAAAATATAGTAGCAATAGTAATGTTGGTTTGTATATACTCTGGACTTACACATTTTATTCTGGAGCATATCCATTTTCTGTAAGGTGGACTATCTCCCCTTTAGTATAGATGCCACAGTAGTTGCCATAACAACAGCAGATACAGGAAAAAGAAAAAAAAGAGAAAAGTTTGATGCCTCATCTAACACAGAGTAAATTATAGTGAATAATAAGATTTATTTTCTCTCATTCATTGACATATATTAAAGTTACTTTGTAAGCAGATTAGTGTCTGAGGTTCAGGTTTCAGGTAGCTTAGGCACCAGTCTACTGATGAGCAGCAGTGACTCCCAAAGAAACTCATGCAGGAGAATCTGATTTTGGAATGGAAACCAGTCTACAAAATCCCAGCTATAACTTGATGCCATGCTCTCTGTCTTCATGAGGACAAACTTGAACTCTTTTACTCAACTTTTTTATTTCAGTTGTAAACTGTTAACTTGTTATTTTATGATTTTATCTCAGAAATACTTTTTATTATTTCACATTCATGTTGTGTACTTTCTCATTTGTACATTTGTTTATGCTGCTTTATTTGTCTAGAATATTTCTTCACCTCCTTATGATCATAGTGCCTTAAATATTTAGTTTAAATGGTATTTCTTTCACATGTAATTTTTACATTTCTATAATCTCCCAAAAGGGAAAAATTTTCTTTTTACTATAAACTCTTGTATTTTTCTTTCTAATATCTAACATTTCTAACATATACACTTTAATTGTATATATAAGAGTAATCATAACTATCCACATCAGTATAATAATGATAGCTAATAGTTATTGAATGAATTGCCTAATATGTGGTAGGCTAATACTTTTGCATATAGCTCATGTTTAATATTCTAAGCCTTCTTATTAGACATGTATTCTTGCTGATCTCTAAAGATGAGAAAATATAAGCAACCTTATAGTTAAGTCAAAGTCAAATCACTAGAAAGTGCTGGACAAGGGCTCTAAATCTACATTAATTTGCCCCTTCATTTGCCACTTCAATACCTATGCTCTATTTCTTGGAACTGAGGGAGAAATACCTAACTAAAAGGAATTTGAGAGTAAATTAGCTTTTTTATATAACTCTAGCATAGCACAAGTATCCACAATGAATTTCACTACAACAAATCAGAGCTTAATAAATATTAACAAAATAGAAATGCACACAGAATAAGTGGTGAAATATTTGTAGAATTTTAGTAAAATCTAATGAGCTTACAACAGTTTACATAATTACATTCAAAGAGTACTGATTTGGGTCTTTTGAGAAGAAGGGTTTTAATACTTTCGTCTAGAATCCTTCTTTTAGCTTGGTCTTAATTATTTATTCATGGACATGTGTAAAGATGGTAGATATTGTTAGCAAATTTTCAGATAATCTAAAGCTAAGAGAACAGCAAAAATAATGAGTTGTATAACTGAGATGCTAAAAAGTCTTAATTTTGCTATGATGTATTCTAGGATAAATGTAAGGTAGGGACAAATACAGTATAAAGTTAATGTACCTGAAATATTTGGGCATCTCAATTAAATTGGTTCTTCATAAAGCCTATTACTTGTGTATTTGTAATTGTGTATTTGTAATTACGTATTTGTCTTTGTCAAGAAGACTGTAAAATCATAGAAGTTTATGAAAAACTTGGATCTGCCTCTATATAAGACTCTGCAGCATAGTTTTTGATTGCTTTAAAGAGCTCATAAAATAAGCCCAAGATGGAAAACAAGTTATTAGCATTTCTTATTAAAAATTGATGACATGATTTGATGGTCTTGAGATGTGTCAGTATGGCTGGGATATAGTCCTCTATTATTTAATTAAACACTAATCCAGGTGTAGCCTGGAAGGTATTTTGTACATGTAATGTATTAGTCTGTTCTCACATTGCTATAAGGAAATACTGGGACTGGGTAATTTACAAAGGAAAAAGGAATAATTGACTTACAGTTCTGCATAGCTGGGAAGGCCTCAGGAACCTTATCATGGTGGAAGGGTAAGAGGCACATCTTACATGGTGACAGGTAAGAGAGAATGAGTGCATAGAAAGAAATGTCAAATGCTTTTAAAACCATCAGATGTTGTGGGAACTCACTATCACAAGAACAGCGTGGGGGAAACTTCCCCATGATTCAGTCATGCCTCACTAGGTCCTGCTCTCGACATGTAAGGATTATGAGGATTACACTTCAAAATGAAATTTGGGTGGGGACACACAGCCTAACCATATCATGTGATTAAAGTTTGTAATCAGTTAAGTAAGGGAGATTATAATAAATAATGTTTGTGGGCCCAATACAATCAGGTGAAAAGCGTTACACGAGGGAAAAAAATTCCACATGTAGTCCACAGTTTTAACCAGTACCTGGCAGTTCTAGACTACCCTTCTTGAAGATCTGCTCTTCTTGAAGACTTGCCCTGTGGCTTAGAACTTGCCTAGCCAGCTTCTACAATCATATAAGCCAATTCCTTGCAATTATCCTTTCTGTATATCTCTTACTGGTTCTGCTTCTCTGGTTGGACCTTGATAATAAGCATAAGTTAACAGTTAGTTCAATGAGTGTCAGAAATGAGGTGTAGTTATTTCAAAAGTTAATGCGATCTTGGGTTGCTGATGAAAGAGTCCGTGAGAACCTAGTGGTGCCTTGTCAGATCACAGAAGAGTGTAGATTCTTGGCCAGCAGACTTAATTTCCCATGCTTCTGCAGAGACAGGTTGAGATAAAACATGTGTTCTTTAAAAAAGGCTTGCTGAGCCACTGGTCTGAAAGACATGTGGATTCCTAGACTTCACATAGACATATTGGTGAGGTAAAATTTAGGACTAAACATTATGCCTAAAACAGCAGATATTCACTATAATAAATTTATTCATGTAACAAGTGCAGATTGAATTATGCCTTACTTATCTGTGCAAGGCAGCTTTAATTAGAGGCACCATCAAGAGAAAGAATGTTGTAGGGAGTGAGGTGTCTGGATTTACACTAAGTGGGTGGGAATTCCTTTTTCACCAACTACTAGCTCTGTAACTGGGAAAATTTATTTTGTTTATTTTATTAAAAAACATGTATAATAGCTTACTATGCACTAGGACTTGTTTTGAATACTTTATAGTTATTGTGTCATTTGATATTTAGAAAAGAGGTAGCGTTTTATTATACTCATCTATCAGTTAAACTGAGATATTAACAAAAGGCAGCATAGAGTCCCAATTAAGCACATAGCCACTTGAGGGTGATTATCTGTGTATGAAGCCTATCTCCACCATTTTCTACTGATGTGACTCAGATGATCTATTTAAGCTACCTGCATACATTTCCTCACCTGTACAATGTGATAACAATAGTACTTGCCCTCAAAGAATTATTATATAATTAAATTGGAAAACATGCCAAGAAATTAGAACAATGTCTGGCACATAGTAGGTGTTCCAAATATGTTAAATATTAACATTGTCACCATTATTAAGATTATTGTTGATATTATTGTAATTACAGATGGGGAAGCTACGTCTCCAAGAAAATTAGTCACCAAGCAGAGATGAAGGGACCAATAAGTGAAACAAGCTAAAGTTAAATCTCAGTATCTCTGTCCCCAGATCTTGGGCTTTTCCTATTATAACCTGCCTTTTTATGGAGGATCACTGGCCTCTCTCCAGGTCATAGCTTGCCTGCTTCATATTGTTAGATGTAATTAGAAGCGGAGTGACTCCAGGAATCTGAAAAGCACAGTAGATGAGTTCCAAGCATTGATCATGTCTTGCAAGAGATGTCTTCATTATATAATTCCAGAGCAACAGAATCATGTCACACACAAATTTTTCAACTCAGCTCATTCCAACATTAGCTTAGTCTCAATTTTGTACACACACCCAGTTGGCTTCCCATTTGCTGATCAATGCCATAATACAGATTATGAAGACAAAGTACTTTCAGTCATGAAGAGAGTAAAATGATAGTTTTGGAAACAATATGGATATTCTTAGTCTCTTCCTGTATGTCACTTTGTTTTATCACTGTTTCAAAATCTATTCAAAATGTTCACACAATTTTATGCTGATCACTTCCAGGTTCTGTTTGCCTGTTCCTTATTCTCCTGCCTTTTTTTTTTTTTTTTTTTTTATGACCTATGTCTTCATGTTGACAAAAGATGATAGTGTGATACATTTTTCACTTGCACATATCTACATCTGTGACTTTTTAAAAATAAGATTTTCTGTAAACATCTTCTGTTCACAGAGAAAATTATCCTTCTGGGAACTGTAAAAATGGAAAATAAATAGAAAATGTACCAAACAGAAACAGAATTAACACTAATCAGACTGCTGTGCAAAGTTTCAGCAACTTCAGACTTGATTTAAAAAACTTCATACTTAATTTCAGAATGAAGTATTAATTATGTGATGAAGTGAATAAAACTCAAAGTATCCCTTCAGAGAAGTTTCCTAAGGCTGTCACTTTCTCAGCTGAATACACTTCTAATGTCATCATCCAGGGAAATGAGTTTCAGCCTAAGAACTGTGCCCCCTGGAATCACAGTTATTATGTCTGCCCTTCTCCTGTAGGACCTCCCTACTTCACCATGTTATTTCTCTCCAGCAATCTTGCAATGTTATTAAACTACAAGTGAATCTCAAATTACAAATACAAATTATCCATCTACAAGCATTTTCTCTCACACTATTCGGTTCAGGTTGGCACATTTCCACACATAATAGAAAGAATGTTGGAAGAAAATCAAAAGAGCTTGGCATAAGTCCCAGTGCTAGCACTTTCCAGTTCTGTGACCTTGGGCAAGTCATTTGGTCTCGCTGGTTTACAGTTTCCACATCTTTAAAACAGAAGATGATAATTCCTTCTATGGCTGGTGTGAGGATCAAGTACAATATCTGTGTTTAAGCAATTTGGAAATTATCAAACTCCATATAAAAGAGGTATGATTTCAGTTGGCTTCCTTCCTCCTTTAGTTTCAAACACCATGAAAAGTACAGTAAAATTGTAAACTATACAGTGAATGAATACATGGAGTGATGATTTGGGGTTAAATTTTGTTGTTGTTTTTGGTTAATTAATTGATCTAGATATTTAAGCAATAATTATTGAGCACCTACTGTGTTATTACTATAATAATATTGGACCCAGGGAAGACAGAAGGTCTCAGAAATAAGTAAGTTAATAATACCAGTTCAATGGACCTATGATGTGCCATGATAGGATGCACAGAATGGAATAGGGTACAGCTGAAACATAATTAATTTGGATGGAGAAAATGAGGAGAGAAAGAAATGAGTGAAGAATAACGAGACTGGAGGAGTTAATTGGGGCCTGGATCACTTTGTAAAACATTTTATTCTTTTAATGAATTTAAATGCTGATGTTCAGAATGTCAAGATCTGAAAACTCATTCTCTTCCAAGTTCCCCAATGATCATGATGCACTTAGGAGACTATGTAATGTGTTTCATGTAATGCGTCTGCCAAGAATCAAGAAGCTAGTTTGTTGGAACTTTACTAAGCGTCCTCAAAATTTTGAATTCCTTGCTTTATATCATGAGCACAATTGATATGAATATTGCTTTCCAATTAGTCCAACTCAGATAAAGGTTTTATTGTGTTGCCAGGCTCATTAAACATAGATCTCCATATCTAACTTCTCATAGAGCTAGAACTTTGTTCTGGTCACTCTAGCTACTTCCTGCCAGCTGCAAATGTCAATCTGCAAGTTCACATTCACATTTAATTTACACCAGAGTTTACAAATGCTGTATGTTTCTGCCAATAAGGAGGGCTGTCTTATTTTTTTCCCCAATATTTGGATTAGCTTACCATTTACTCACTTGACACTAATTTTCTATTTACTTTACCCATTATTTTCATTGCTTCTGTGTAACTTCTTCAAAATCAGAAGGTTTTTTCCAAAGACTACCCACTCCCAAGTCTTTATTAACGGCTACCTCACCTTCCAAGTTACTGTTCCAAGCATTTCAGGTTCTCAGCCCAGATAATAATGAAAACTCCTAGCCGGCCAGGTGGCTCAAACCTATAATCCCAGGACTTCGGGAGGCCAAGGTGGGCGGATCACGAGGTCAAGAGATTGACACCATCGTGGCTAACTTGGTGAAACCCCTTAACTACAAAAAAAAAAAAAAAAAAAAAAATACAAAAAATTAGCCGATTGTGGCAGCGGGCACCTATAATTTAGGCTCTTGGGAGGCTTCGGCAGAAGAATCACTTGAACCTGGGAGGTGGAGGTTGCAGTGAGCGGAGATCGCGCCATTGCACTCCAGTCTGGGAGACAGAGCGAGACTCCGTCTCAAACAAACAAACAAACAAACAAACCCAACTAGGCAGAACCAGGAGAGAGCCATCAAACTCTTCACAGTGCACCTTTACCTCTGAGAAACTTGCAGGTTGGTTAGGTGGGGTTCTCTCCACTCATTCTGGTTGTATGCAACCACATTTTTATATTATCCAACAACTTATTCTAACTGCAGGGAGATCAGAATGTGCTAATTTGGATGTCATATAACCAGAGAATCTGTAGTTCACCCTAAGGCCTGAACCAGATCTGTGACAGATGAACATCTCTGAATTAAAACAGCTCTGCCAGGCCCACAGGCACGCTTCCACGTGCCTGGAGAGAGATGAACCCTCCTTGTTGCGTTTTTACCCTCCTCTAGGAAGTGGCCAAAATTTTTTTAAATATAAAAAATATACAGTTTTTTTTTAATAGAAAACTTTTTATGGTCCTGTACATAGTAAATAGTGTACAGTTTGTAAGCCAATCCCTACTGTCACAAGTATCCAACTCTACTGCTGCACAAAATCACTTATAGCTAATACCTATATGCAAACTTCAGCAATGTGTCCAAGACCTCACAAGTAGTGAGTGATGGTGGCAGGTTGAGAATCTACTGCTAATATTAAGTAATAATCACTTTTAAGAATTAGTTTACTCAACATATATGAATTGAGAAACTACTTGTGCCAATAACTCTTCTGGACACAGATAAACCACATCATTTAGCTTATGATTTAATTAAATCAGCTCCTTCATATGGTTAAAATAATACCTGACAGCTTAAAATTAAAACCCTGTTGTTTTTAAACACGCATTGAAATCACCAGAGGCAGCCTCTTTTACCTACTTTTGTTTAAAGCCTTCAGTTCATCACCTCAATATCACTAAATATTATGTTTATATCTGTCATGATTGGTCAATTTTAGTGTGTATCTCTACTGAAGATGAAGATGAAAATGTTATTCCTTTTCCATTTCTTATTCTTCTTTGTGCCTTATTTGAAATTCCAGGTATTTTGTTTTGTTCTGTTTTATGTTGAGACAGGATCTTGCTGTGTTGCCCAGGATGGAGTGCAGTGGCACAATCATGGCTTATTGCAGCCTTGACCTCCTTGACTCAAGTCATCCTCCCACCTCAGGCTCCTGAGTGGCTGGAACTGCAGTTGCATGCCACCACACCTGGCTATTCTTGTTTAATTTTTGTCAATATGTTGCCCAGGCTAATTTCAAACTCCTGGATTCAAGCAATTTGCCTGCCTCAGCCTTCCAAAATGCTGGGATTACAAGCATAAGCCACCGCACATAGTCCCAAGCTTTTTCAGTGAACTCTACTTTTATTTGTTGAAGTTTTCATATTTACATTTTGCTCCATAATTCTAATTATGTGTTCAGTGTTTGGTAATTATCTGATTTTAAATATTGAAAATGAAATAACAAATCATTATAATTTATGTAAGTATTGTTTGGAACAAGTTTAGTACTATTCTACCATTTATTTTCTCTATAGGAGTAATATAACATTTAGTGGTTTCTCATTTTTTATATACTGTGAGTAGCCTTTTAATTTAGTACTTAAACATAGACCTATCATTATATAGCAATCTTCTGAATAGTCAATCTGAATGAACAGTATTAGTATTTAAATATAGAAATATGTAAATACATATGTATATTGACTAAAAGTTAGAAATGAATACTTTACAGTCTTTGCATACTGTTCTAGGAATTACAGTAATGAGAAATGCAGGCACTATCTTTGGGATATGCAAAAGCTGTGTTATTTCTAAACTTCTATGTCTTACCATTTAAAAAATGTATATTCACAGTGTATTTTCTTTATGTGGTTAGCTTAGGAATAAAAGAGAAAAACACCCAGTGACATGAATTATATTTATTCATAATTTATAAACAAAACTAAGAATGTATAGTAGAAATTACGCTCCCTTGGTCAAACAAAATTTTATTATTATTTTAGTATGTTCTTTTATGAAAATAGGTAAAAATAAGGTCTGTTTTCTAAATGATGGTTTGTAAAAATGACCCTAACTGAAGTTCGTTATTATATTCTTTGGTTTTGTTTTTGAGATGACTTTTATTCTTATTCTGTTATAAACTTATGTTCACTTTCACATTTGATGAGGAAGGATACCTCTGAACCCAGAGTGATTATCTTCTTAGCATTTTCTGTCTTATCTGGAGTAACAGGATGGCCTTCTATTTTAAAGAATAAATGGCAATTATGCATTTCTAACTACTTTGAAAATAATGTATTCCTGCTTTTTAAAATTACTAATAAAACTGCTTTATATATACCTTACTGTATCATCTACAAATATTATCTCACTTGAAATTTAAAATGAACCTATGAATAAGACTTTTCTTAACATTCATTAATTATGTATTTGTATACTATTTCCATGAAAATTATAATTTAAAGATGGTCATGTGTTGACTTTAGGTCAAGAGTTAATGGCCTGATAATTTTTCTAGTTTAATTAAGATTAAAAAAAAAATAAGTATCTATATATTGACTCTTACCAAAATGACATTCTTTAAATGTAAGTTTCTTGTATTTGAGGAAAACTCACTTTTACCTAAACATGTGTTTGCTCACTAAAATGCCACCTTCAATAAAATTTTTTATTAAAAATTATCACATAGTAAATTAATCACATTCAATGTGCATGTCTTTGAAAAGAAGTTTTTTTTTTTTTTAATATTCACAAATGTTATTAGTATTATATCATCTTGAAACCATGGCATGAGGAAATTTAAAAAAAAAAAAAAGAGCTAGAAAATATGTAGTGCCAAGGAGAGTTTTTTTTTTTTTTTTTTAGAAACAGAACATGACAGCCTATTTATTGGCTTTCTATTTGCCTTCACTAATTTTCTTCAGGCTCAAGAAGACAACACAGAAAATAGATGGGAGGAGAAAATGATTCCTTACTGTTTTTCTAACTAATGCACTTCAAAACAATTCTAATATGGACCTGTTAAACATTTTGCTAGTAGCCCTACAAATAATGGTTGTAAAAATTGTTGTAAAAAAAAATGGTTGTAAAAAAAAATGGTTGTAAAAAAAAAAAATGGTGATACATGATGAAATGAGTTTGTTGACAATTTTAGTACATTGTGATTAAGTTTCAATAGAAAGGAAATGTGCCTGGAAGATCTCATTGTAAAGTATTGTAAAGACACAAGTAATCTAGAGATTCTTGCCTTTTTGAAAATGACGCTGGGAAAATATCCCTCGAGAGACAAGTCAGATGTAATAAACAAAAGCAGCAAACTTTTGGTTTATCTGTTTGTACTGAATATGACATGCAATTATTTAGCATTTCTTTTTAACAAAAACTGCCATGCACTTCTTTCCCTAAAGAAAGGTATTAAAATGCCAGTACCTTAGTATGCACATATAAACTTACAATAATACTCCCCAGAAAATATTAAAGAAATCAATAAAGAAATCAATATTAGTCTCGAGTCTGAAAGAGTTGCAAAATACATTGATGGCTTCCCTTTTATGTGTTTGGAAAAATTGATTTCAATTGCCTTGTTACTGATTCTTAGAATTTCATTTAAAACTTTTTCTTTCTTTCTTTCTATGAGACTCAGCAGGGACACAATATTGTGAATTAAAATTCAGACAGTGTGTATTAGGAAAAAAGTCAGTGTTTTTTCTTAAGATGGAAAAAAGATATTTTTCACTGCTTTATTAGTAAGTTAGACATCAAAAGATGAAAACATATGATATTATCATGAAAAGGGAGAAAGAATGCTGTGTGGAATAAAAAAAATAAAATCTAAATATCCACTAAGACTTTCAGTATTTTCAATAAAAAATAAAAATATTTCTATTACCATTTGTAACTTTTGCGTTAATCTGGAAACTTTTTTAAGTGCTCAATTTTGGAGCTATAAATAAGCCTATTTTTGACCCCATTAATCTTGCATTTCTCGATCCAATTCTGAGCTCTTTTACAACACAACTTAATGAGTTTTCTACACTTACAATTTCCAGTTCCTCTCTTTTATGCTCTTTGCAACTTCTCCAATCAGTCTTTCTTCTCTATCATTGCACAGAAACTGCATTTGATGAAGACCACAAAGACCTCCAGTTTGTGAAAACCAATGATTAATTTTAGTCCTCATCTTTTGAGGACATCTGAGAGAAAGACAAAAGAAAAATCTGAAGCAAAAGACTTACCGTGAAAACATCTTTGGAGTTTTTGAGAAATATAAAAAAGACCAGAGAAGCTGGAATTAACTAGATACAGAGAAATAGTACAAGAAACAGACATAGAGTTAATGGGGACAAACAGCCTTGTAAATGGCCTTGTAGGCCATTGTAAGATGTGGCTTTTTCTTTTCATGATATTCATAACCATTGTGGGTAAAGGATTGACATGAACTGACTGTGTTTTAAAAGAACCATTTTCACTGATGTATTCATAATAGAATGGTAGTGAATAGGGTGGCAGTTCAAATAAGAGTGCCATAGGATGCAAGGAGAAATATTGGAATAAAACCTATGAGGGAGAAGGAAGTAATAAAGTCAGTAAAATTATGTGATGCTGAAAAGTTAAAATGCTCAACATTGCAGGCTATTGGGAAATACAAAACACTAGAATTCCTATAATCAAAAAGACAGACAGTCGTAAGTGTTGGCATGGATGTGGAAAAAATGGAATAAAACTGGTACAGCCATTTTACAGTCCATTAAGTTGGTAGTCCTTCAAGATGTTATCAATAGCAGTACCACATTACCCAAAAATTCAACTCTTAGGTATATGCCCAAGAAAATTGTAAACACATGTACACACAAAAACCTGTACACTAAAGTTGACTGCTAAATTATTCATAATGTAAAAAGAAGAAAAACTGTCCAAATGTCCACAAACTGGTAAGTGAAAAAATATATTGTGATATATTATTCAGCAATCCCAAAAAAAATAAAGTTCTCATACATGCCTCAATGTGGATGAACCTTGAATACCTTATGCTAAATAAAGTAACCTAACTAAGAAGAGAATGTGTTCTTTAATTCCATTTATGTGGCATGTCCAGAATAGTCATATCTATAGAGCCAGAGAGTAAATATTTGACTGGGTTTGCATTAGAAGACAGAATAACTTCTATTAATTGCAGGGTTTCTTTTTGAAGTGATAATTTTCTAAAAGGATTTTGCCAATGGTTGCACAACTCTGAGTATACTAAAACTATTGAATTATACACATTATATGGGTTGATTTTAGAGTATTTGAACTATTCCTCAATACATATGTTAAAATATCCATAAATAATTAGTAAATGGGGAAGTTATAACATAATCTTGCTAAGTCAACCCAGGATAAAGTAAACCTGAAAGTCAGCAATTTTCTAGTAATTTTGGACAGAGTAGAGTCAAGCTGGAGTTTTTGCACAACAATTCCTATATATGTATCATTTTTCATATATCGCTGCAGTGATTTGTGTAGGAAGAGGATACAGAAGTGGAATTTTGTGTGATTTGTCTTTGTCTTCATATCCTATGATTTCTTCTGATAAGCAACTTTTATGTCTTTATAATAACAGATTCTAGACAATATTAGAAACATGTATTCTTGTTTATTTAGCTTGTGACTATCTATGCTGAGAAAGGACAACAAATAAAAGAGAGAGGCCAAATCACTCGTTTGCCTTGAAAATGATGTAACTTCTAATTTCCACTGTTATATACAAGCTGTTAAAACCTCCCAATCTTGCCTGTTGAGAATATTCTGCCTGCCCTTTAGCTTAGCTCACCCACACGCACTGTTTCCTACTCCAGACAAAATTAAGGAAAATATTAACAAATAATATGAAATAAATTATTTCAAGAAGCTCAATTTATAATCCATAAAATTAATTTCGATTCATGATTCTTTTTATCCTCTTTATTTTATTATCTCATTGACCTTGGTAGCATAAATAGATCCAATACCAAAGCTTTTCTAGCAAGAAGTTATTCAGGGAACCAGGGACCACTGTGTAAACTAAGTTGTTTTTCTTGCTAAAAACAAAAACAAAAACCAAAACCTTTCAAAATGGAGTTATATTCCTTTAGCTTGAAAATAGGAGTCCTATAGGCAAAAAAAAAAAAAAAAAGAGACTCCTTAATTACTTGATTTTAGCCAAAATAATCTTTCTCCTTTCTTCCATGGATAGATATTTAGTTCATTCACACATGGGCCCTTGATGGTGCTCCACAGTAATGTTAGAATCTGCTCTTTCTTTCACCCGTCTAAAACCCAGGCTGTGTCATCCTCAAGCAAATCTCCCAGAGGCAGATGCTTCAGTCAGCAGCCTCACTTTCATGGAGGCAAGAGAGATCTTGAGTGACCTGGCTGTTACTCAGTTGGTCTGACAGTTTCTGTCTCTGATTTCTGCCTCAAAGTCCTGGCATGCTCCCAGCCTCTGCCTTCCTTCAAGTTTGAATTTGTTTCTGAATTCAGCTTTGTTCTGTCAAGTCCACTGGTTTCCACCTCTACTGTGACTGTCTTCCTTCAATATTTGTCTATTGAGTTTCTTCTGCTTTGATTTATGAATATTATCGCATCTGCTCTGGTTGTTTCAAAAATCCATGGAAATACTTTTTTTTTTCTTTTTCTGATGTATTTTCAGTGCTGCAATGGCCTTCTCCTCCTTCTTTTTCTTATCCTCTTGTAGCATTGGGGTAGATTTTTACTGAGAAAAATGGGGTATTTTTACTCACCTAAATGGGACAAAGATGAAGGGAGAGGCAGATAGCTGTGCTCTTTTCACCATCTTGAACTGGAATTCCTTAGTTGTATGGTATGTATACATCTAATTTCATATATACTCTTGGAAAGTTGATGCAAATGCATAAGGATTGTGATAGGCGGATTTTCTTCACTGTCATCTGTATCTGCTTATTATACTTTCTACAATCTCACTCTCGGGAAATAAGAGCATGTGGTCTTACCCCTGTATTTTCTTTTGTGTTGCAGTGTTAGAAAGAGGAATTACTAGAGTTTTTAATTGTTTCATGAAGGGTAAGTCCAAGTGTGTGGTCATTTTGAAGATAAATTTCTTATTTGAAGTAAAAATATAATCCATGATAAATCACATGTATTATAATACCCATTCTTGGCTGATGGCAAGAGTTAAGGGCTTGACTCTTTCACCACATCATGCTTAGTATACTCTTGACATGGGTAAGAACGTATTTTCTAAGTAGACACTATTCCTGTATAACTCATATATCCTGTATTTTTTTTATAGTCCATTACCATTATTCTCCCTTAGGTTCTTTTTTTTTCTTTATGAATGACACAACAAAACAAGTCTGTGTATGCAAAAACCGGTAACTGTGTGTCCATATGTTTTTTATTTACTCAAAAAGGTTATGTTATACTCTATTTACATTCTTCCCTTTTCTTTCCCCCTTTCTGAATCTATTTATCTGTATACAACCACATGTTAAAAGACAAGTAACTAGGAAGCATATTCACCTTATACCCATGTACCAGATAATGATATATTTCCTCATCAATGATCATATGTACACTATAAGCAAAAAGGATAAACCACAAATTATCGCATCTTCTTCTCTCCCCATCTCTCTGATATCCTACCTAATTGGCATCTCTGTAAGCAAATACATAAATAAAGTAAAATTGTAGAGCATTTGTAATTGTAATTGAGAGGTAAGCGTATCAAACATCAAGAAACATAGTTTTTTTTTTAGTCCATAGCCTGAATGTTAGTTGCCTACAAACAAGTATATATGCTCACTTTGTCTGAACAAGGGCCTGGAGGAAGAAATGGTTAGTTTAAACAAAAAATAACTTTATAAATCTCAATAAAAATGATGAAACAAACATAATAAGGTCTATCTGACCCCGGAATTTATCTACATGTTGAATGGAAAAGAAAGGTGAATCATTATATTTTATTTGCCATGTCTACTAGAAAGATTTGATAATTTACTAGATTTTTCTATAGAGACATTTGCATTATGAGAAGATACAGAATAATACACAAACATTAAGTTACTTTTTCTATTATCACCTGAAAGTATTAAGACATTGTGTTATTTGTTATTCCAGCAAAGCAGGATACCTTCCTAATTGAAGCCAATTGATTTGTTATTAAAAAAATGTTAGAACGAAATGGCAATATCATGTTTTAAACTTGCTGTGGATCGATAGTTTGTTAGGGGGTGTTTAAGGGCAAAATTTTATTCTTGAAAGATAGAAAATAAACTTGAATGATGGTATGAATTATATTTTGAAGCATATCAAGTAAGTGTAAGTACAGAATATACTTGCCAAGCATGGGTTTTCCTAAATATTTGAGTTGTCTCTGCTTTGTAAATATATTATTGAAGCAAATTGAAAATAAAATACGTTTTCCATTGATAAACAATTGTTTGGCATTGGTTAGCACACTACTATAGCATTTAGGTGAAGAAGGCAAAAAATAAATGAGAATATTATTAAATATCAACTCATATTGAAAATTTGCCTTTATTGTTTTGGTAAATCATAAATTATAATTTTTAAAGTATAAGTTTGCTTCAGTCTTAAAGACAACATGATTGAAAGGGAAAACAATTCATTTCAAATTATTACTTAATCTTTTTTATTATACAGAAAATACTATCTCATATGTAAGATAGAAAGTTTAGAAAAAAATCGTAATGAAAATATTATCACATATTGTTTAAATATTTATAGGTAAAAATTGGAAGACTATGTTATTAGTGTTTTCTAATGTATCATATCTCTTAGTGTCTGCTCACTCACATGGGCTTGGCTCTCAGACTTGCTTGGGCCATTAGGCATCAGCAGAAATAACACAAGCTGAGGCTTGGTAAGCGCCGTGATTGCTTCTTGAAAGATTGCCATCACTGTGTAAAAAATCTGGATGACTCTTAAGAAGAGATCAGGTGGAAGGGAAATAAGGTACCCTGACCTGCAGCCCCAGCTAATATCCAGCCATGTGGTTCTGGCCTTTTTGGACCACTTAAGCCCTAGAAGAATAGCCAAAAGACTAAATATATGCAAGTGACACCAGGAAAGACCATCTGATAAACTGTCCACCTGAGCTCAACCCAGATTGTAGAACAGCATGCAAATAAAGATTGTTGTTTCAAGAATTAGCTAACTGAAGCAACAACTGGAACCTAAATTTGGGGTGCAACCCTTCAAAAAATCAAATGACATTGGTTGAAGGCATTGGATGAAAGATGGAAGAATGGTGAACAAATTGTTAGTGAAAGTTGAAAAGACAGTGAAGAAATTATCACTGAAGACTGGAAGAATTATGAGCTGTTTTGTAGTAGAAAGAAATGGGAGAATATGAAAAGTGTCAATTAGCTTCTTTTAGCTGCAAAAGATGAGAGAGATGAAGATACGAAGGAGAGAGATAAAGAGTTTTAGCTTACAAAGTAGAATTTTGTTAAGCTTGTAAGCCTAATTTTGAGGAAACTTAGAGCCTCTAGGGATTGTTGGTTGACAAACAAAGCTTGATAAGATCCATTTTACCTGACAAAAACAAAATATTTTCAAAGAAATGGCTTCAGAGTAAGGATCATGGAAAGGTGCCACTGTCAATACTATGTTAAGACCTCTGCACTTTAAAGGTAATGCCTAGTGGACCCTTTAAGTGAGAAACAAAATGGCTTCTAACTTTGTGGATATGATTCCATGGAAGTCTAACAGGTCCTGAGAAAATTATGGATGATACTTATTGATTGACAAGTATCAGCTAAGGTCTCCCGCTTGACCCTTTTATGGAAGAAAGCAACTATTGTGATTATCCTGTCTTTGTACATTATAGAGTGTTTCCTCCCTCCCTCTGTGCCTCCCTCCCTCCCTCTGTGCCTCCCTCCCTCCCTCTCTTCCCCCCTTCTTCCCTCCCTCTCTTCCTTCTTTCCTTCCTTACGTCCATCTGTCCATTTTTCTCTCTCTCTTTTTCTTTCTGGTTTTGTCTTGAGATCAAGAGCAGCTACAGCTGTAAAGTCTCATCTTAATTCAGACTTGATGAAAATTAGCACATCATGAAATTTAGGCATAATACTGCCAATGTTATCTGGCCAAAGAACACCAGAACACACATTTGAGGAGGGAAGACTAGAATGAGGCTAAAGATGCAATTGGTTTGCCAATTTTAGCCGAGAAGGGCTACTTATTTTTGTGAATTCCATAATTGTTGGTGTTTAGTTAAAATTATGTATTGGTTTTGTTTCTTGTCTCACTTCATTACATTTTTAAAATGGACTTGCCTTGTGTTAGTTGCTGTAAGATTGTTTATTCTGGGAAAATAACAGAACCTAGGTGAGAATACCTGGCCAGCTTGTAACAACACTATGACCTAGGTGTTAGTTTTGGGTCAGTTCCTGCAGGTCGAGGGATGATTTCCTCTTTCTTCTCTAGTCTCCTGTCCTTTTTCACATTAGTCTTTCCTCGTCCTAGACAATATTAAGATACCCCATCTTAAAAATCACTCCTAATTCCTCACAAAACCAAATTCAAAGCAAAGCTCCATTTTCTTGAATATCATGAGATGAGATATTTGGGGAGTCTTGAAAGAGTGAGGGTGCATTTTGAATATAAAAAGCCTTTAATCATTGGGTCTAGAGAGCAGATTGTCATAGATTATTAATCTAGAGTACATATTACAGTGGATTATTACATTAAGCAATTAAATAAATCATATCGTTGGGTATTCATGCCCTTCTGTAGTCCACTTCTGTAGTGACTCAGGGCATGGACATATGCCTTACTTGGGCCCAAAGGACATGTTGGCATTAATAACATACTACCCAAAAATATACTACTGGCATATTGACTATTCTGATTTAAAGGCACTTGGAAAATAGCAAGTACAGGAAGATCACACTGACCTTCTTTTTGCTTCTTAAAAGTGGGAGATGGAATTCCCATGTGGAAGGTATTCTGCCTATACCAGAAGGAAAATACCATTTTTTTTTTTTATCAAGGATAGGAAGTTGAGGCTGAGGAAAATATGTGAAAACAAACTTGGTCATATGAACCCTTTTCTCCCTAGCCACTTTCTCACAAATTAACTACCCTAGCCCAGGTCCCTTTGCCTTTTCACATTTTCACAATTTCTTACTCTTTGTCTGATTTAGCCTACACGTGTTCAACTGTAAGTGCATCGTTGGGTGTTCATTTCCTTATGAAAGCTCCCATGCCATGTGAAACTTTTACAGATAATTTCCGGAATAAAATCATCAACTCACATTTTTGTTGACTTTATGATGGTGTGAAAGTGGTACAAATGTAATAAGAACTATACATTGAATTTGGAATTGTTGTCTTTTCCTAGGTGAGCCAATCCATATTCCCTCTGTGTGCTGGGACACAGCAGTGCAGTGAGCCCCAGCTCCCAGACAGCCATACAATCACAAGTTTGCTCTAAATCTTACTGTGTTGCCAGTGTTTTTTGGATATTGTGTTCTGGGTTTTTGCATCCAATCATGTCTACAAAACTTCCATCTATGTCTCCTACTTCTTGTGAGAAGAGGAAGGCAAATACTTTTTAGGTGAAACTTAAGATAGTTGCTGAGCATAAGGGGGCAAGCCAGTAATGGCCATTGCGGTGAGTTAGGACATTTGTAATCCATGAAGACAGAGTAAAATTTTCAGCTAAGGCAAGACGTCATTCCAGTACACTAAAAAAAAAAAAAAAAAAAAAA
>NW_016107361.1:9230139-9248050 GCF_001604975.1 Cebus imitator
AAAAAAAGTATGCAGATGATTCTACTGATGTGTGAGTCTCGTATAGTTCCAGTGTTTCAAAAGGTGTCACAATTTTCATGATGTGAATGTCAATAGTGAAGCAGCAAGTGCCAGTACTGAAGGTGCCAAAGCTTTTAAGGAAGAGCTGCATAAGATAATTGTGGGTGTGGAATATTTACCAGAACAAATATTTAATGCTGATGAAATAAGCTTGTTCTGAAATCATGCACTGGAGCATACATACATTCATCAAAAGTCCAGGACAATGCCAGGATCCAAGACATTCAAAGACTGTGTAATGCTGTTGAGTGGTGAGAATTCTGCGGTTTAATTTAAAGCCTTTCTTAAACTACCACTGGGGGAATGCTACAGCATTCAAGAATGTGAGCAAGCATACACTTCTCATTTATTATTACTATGACAAGAAAGCTTGGATGATGTCAGCATTGTTTGAAGGCTGGCTTTTGACCTGTTTTATTCTGAAGGTAAGAGAATATTGTAGGCAAAGCAGCATCCCATTTCAGATTCTTATGATATTAGACAATACTCCAGCATATTGGTGATGTCCCTTCTAGTGTAAAAGTCATGGATTTGCCACTGAATACAACAGCACTTATTCAAGCAATGGACCAAGATGCAGCAGGTTAGTTCAAAGCACACTATTTATGGGAAACATTTATACAGGGTGTTGAAGTGACTGAATCTGGTCATAGGCTCTAACAGTTTTGGGACATTTTAGCATTCTGAATGCTTTCTGTAACATCATTGCAGCATTAGAAAAAGTTACATGATAATGATATTTGGAAGAAAGTTTGATGAAATACGTGAACGCATTCCAAAGCTTTAACAAAGATTCTTCTGTTGACAAAAATAGTAAGTAGCAAGATATTAGTGCTTGGTGCTTGGTGAACAACCAGAATTTTATATGGATGAAGATGATATTCCTGATCTTCTTGGCTTGTTGGCATTGAGGTTGAAAAGTTACCAAAGAGAAGCTGATCAAACTGGAGGAAGAAAGAAGTAAAGAAGTTGATGCAGAGGAAGAAAAATTTATATCTGGGACATAAAGAAAGCTCACAGTGAGGGGACTGGAGGCAGCATTGGCTACTGTCAGCAGTGGCTTATGGATGTTAGAAAAAAAATCAGTTTTCTTGCCAATTACAAGAGATTGGTAAGAACTGACAGGCAAACACAGGATGGTCTTGCTTGCAAAAGAGAAGTACATAATGAAAAGAATACACTTTACAGTCAAAACTTGATATCTTCTTGAAAAACACTAAGCCTCCTAAATTACCAGTAAGTGGCACTCCCTGAATTCTACCAGCGATCTTTTACCTTCATCAGAAGAAACAAAAATTGATGACCCTGTTGAGGTAGCATCCCCATCACCCAGTAATTAATTTTAGTTCAATGTTTCAAACATTTTTCATGCCCTGTGTGCTTTCAGCTGTGTATGTTAATGATGAATATCATTACAGTCGTTATGTTCTTCACTTTCTGTACAGTATTCAATAAGTTACATAAGATAGTCAACACTTTATTATAAAATGGGCTTTTTATCAGATGGTTTTTCCCAACTCTAAGCTGATGTAAGTATTCTAAACATGTTTAATGCAGGTTAGGCTAAGTTATGATGTTTTGTAGCTTAGATGTATTAAATGCAGTTTAATCATGATATAACCCTATCACAAAAGGAAAAGTATATGTATGAAATAAATTTGTATGTTTTTCTCCTGTAGGTTTGTCTTATGTCAATTTAATTATCTGGCCAAAAAAGGTAGAGGTAAAATTTTGTATTCTCTGCAAATGTTAGCAAACATAATTTGAGCACGGATTTAATAAGCATTTGAACAATGGGACTTTTCTTCTTGAAATGCTATCATTGCCTTGAAAATCCATTCTAAAGAGTCCAGGTAGGGAAGAAACCAGATGTCTCAGACAAGAATCTTAAATAACCATGAGATATGTAAATGGGATCATTTTGGTCCATCTGGCCCCATTTGAACTACGAGAGCTATATTCATGAATATGGGGAGCACCAACAGAGAACCATACGTCTGAGGCCAGCCTAAAATGTGAGCAAATTCAAAACCAACACTAAGTTGCTTTGATTATTTAATAAAAATTAAAAACACTTAATTTTTGATAATATAATTAGTGTTAAAATATTAAAAGTCACAATATTTTGAACAAAAGGACTTATGCTATAAATGTACATATTATACCAGTCTTTACTCTCACCAGTTAACATGCTGAAAACCACTTGTAACAATTAAGAAAACTATTACTTAGGTTATAATTCTGCTAAGAACCATTCTGGATTGGTTAACCAAATAGTGCACACTTTTTGAAAAAGGTCTTCATATAATCAGTTCTTTTAAAAAACGTAATTAAAAGTACTTTAAGGCCAAATGATTTATAATATTGTTGTAAATATTAAACCATGACTCAGGTACCTGTGTTACTAACCACTGGATATCATCCTAAGGAAATGGTATTGCATAGGAAATGTAAATGCACAAAATTGGAGTCAAAATATCAATATATTGAAAACAATGTAGATTATTTAAACCTTATTTTTAAATAAGATTTGGGAAGATATAATTTCAAAAATATTTAATTTAAATGTACAGTTATTTTAAATGAACAGTTCATTGAGTTTTGTCTGACAAATATAAACAGCTGCAAAATCACTACTAAAATTAGTGTTTGGAGCACTTTCATCACTTCAGAAAGTTCTTTCATTCTGTTTTGCAGTCAATTCACAGCTCTATCCTAGACTTGGAAAAAATTGATTTATTTTCTATCATTATAATTTTGCCTATTCCTGAATTTCCTGCAATCAGATGTATAGTCTTTATATCTGGGACTTTTTTTCCAATAGTCTAATGATTTTGAAGTTTATCCATGATATTTCTACTGGATTTTAAAATTGGAAAACCACTTTGGGAAATAGTTTATATTGTGAATTGAAACTTCATGTATGTATATTGAGTAGGAGGCATACACAAAGTCTCAGTTACAATGTGCGTAATAGTTAAAAATTGAAAAAACATATTGATGAATGCATAATGAATAAATAATGCAGTATTTCACTCAATGGATTTTACATAGTAAAAATGAATGAACCATAGCTATGTGCAATAATATGAAATAAACCTTACTTATAATACCATAACACTAATTAAAAGATTAATCTAGTTACAGACCATAGCATAAGGCATGATACTTATTACACATTTTAAAATTGTCTGAAATTTAAAATACATTGTTTTGGTTCATATATATGATTTAAAAAAAGAATGAAATCAAAAATTATAAAATTTAGAACAATGTTTTCCCTGGGTGGTGACATAAATGAGAGAAACATGAAAGGAGCCCAAAGTTAGCTTTAATTTGTTACAAATATTCTAATTCTCAGTTTGGGTAATATGTTCATGAGGTCATTACAAACAAAGGAAAAATCAACAAATAAATAAAAGCCTAGTGTATCACTAACTAAAATACGTAAGTTTAATTACATACACTTGAGTTCCAAGAACAAACAGCCAAACAAAACCAAAAAACAACAAAAAAGTGGGAAACATATCCAGAACATTTTTATTGTTGTTGTTGTAGTTGCTATTGTTTTAAAGAAAAAAAACTAGTTCAGAAGAATAACTGCAAATAACATTGACATGACTGTCATAAAAATAAGAAGTTCTTAGGGCTCAGAGAATCTGAAATTTTGTTATAGAAGAAATAGTTTTCATAAACTACTCTATCCAGCATTTTAGGAAATTAAGAAGCAGGTTTTTCTTTTATGACTTTATCACAGATCGACCTGTGTAGGGTATAACTTTTAAAATGGCTTTTATCTCATTCTATCTTTAAGTGAAGCAGAGAACTTAGAATTCATGGAGCTTGGAATATTGGTTGACTCAGGGGAATTGAGCCTTTTCTAGTCATTGAGGCTTTAAATATTCAAACAATCTCCTTAGTGTTAGTATCTGCATTTCCCATGCCTTCCACCTGAACAGTCTGACTTTATCATGACTGATTTAGAAGAATATTTGGCCAAAAATTATGGAACAATTTTTTCTTCCAATAACTGAAAACAAGAAATAGATCTCAAACAAAAGTTGGTTTAGCAAATTTAAAAAAAAAAGCTTTCTTTTTATTAAGTTAAAATAAAATATTACCTGTATTTGTTTTTTAGTACTACGTTGGTGAAATACATCTTTATTGATCCAGAGTTTATTTACTTGTAAACTCTTGGTTATTTTCTAGAGTTCTAACAAAGGCAGTTGTGACTGTTTTGCTCATATTTTTTGGTGTTTCAATGAAGAGATGGGCCGTTGGAGATCCTTATTTCACCATTTTTTGGCTGACGTCATTCCAGTTCATTTATTTTCTGAAATGGATATTATAAAGTAGCTAACCTGCACAGAATTTGTTTAATTTAGGAATTTTATAGAAACTTCATTGTTCTTTTTTGTTATTGTAATTTAAATTAACTATTTTCTGGGAACTATACCTCTCGGTAACAGGATATCCATATGCTCATGCCAGAAGGAAACATTATAATGGTAGAAAATATCTATGGTTTGTTTATATAAGATCAACCAAGTGTCTCAAGCACTTGTTAAATCTACTTTACATGTTCATTCTTTGCCTAATAGTACAAATGCCTATTAAGTATTCATTACATATATAGAATTGTGTTTGTCAACATCTTAGGTATACAGAATTATAATATATTAAATATGTTTTTAACAAATGCCCAACCTATTAATAGATGCCATCAACAAAACAAAGCAAGGCAAGTAATTTAGTCATTTTTTTCTTATCTAATCTTACCTGGTATATTTATTTGCTCCTTTTTGAGTGTGCTAATCCATATATGAAAATGCAACTTGTTTCATATCCAGACCTTTGTGCTGAGAAGCCCTTCTTTTCCCATTTGTTTCATTGTCATACTTTTGTAGTTGAATCTTGATCATTTCTCAGTCCTTTCAATATCTAGTTCTCTTATTTCTGAAACGTGATTAGAAAACCTCGTGTTCTAAAATTCTGAATGACTGTTCCATATTGGATCTATGAGCACTCCATTTTAGCACAGCAATGTTGTAGATGAATTTTCCAACGGCAAGTTCTAGGTTTTGTTTACCTCAAGATATCCTGACCTTAGTTAGTATCCTCAAAGAGAGAAAGGGTGACCAGAAAAATAATTATTTTATGAGGTAGCATATGAATAGGGTTTTAAAATTAGTAAAGTAGTGAAATTATGTGGGTTTGATCTCACACTCTTATCTTTGTATATGTAAAGAAACAACTGTTTGTGAAATTGGTAATAATAAATAATATTACAGATTTTACTGTAAGACTAATATAACACATGTAAAACTTAAGACATTTTACATATCTAGAACTGAAAATGTATTATTATGAAGAATGGGTAGGATTCGAAGAGGCAGGAAGCCAGCATTAATTCTAGGGAGGGATAGGAACATAAGCATAAATGCAGGAAAGTCTACAGCGTATTGAGAGGCCAAAGTGTTTGAAACCAGAATTTACAGAGCGAGGCATAATAGCAAACTTGATTAGAATTATTAAACTTATCTAGGATTTGAAAGATAGTGAATGCCAATTTAAAGATCGGGATCATTCTTTTCTAGAAAATATGATTTTAACTAGTTAAAACGTGAACTATTTTGGCTAGAGAAGCAAGTAGGTAGTGAACAAATTTCATTTTCTAATATAAGAAGGACCAACAGGTAGAAGAGCTTGTTCTATGTTGCTCAAGATTGCAAACCTAGTTTAGTTTATATGTAGGCCTATTTATACTCAGATAAATAAACTATTTAGAACAAACAGATGTTTGTCAAGACAAGACTGCTACATATAATAATAAAGTGTTATTCACTAGAATTAAAATAGCAAGACTAGAAAATAAACCACAGATGATCTAAAAGGTGTCGATGTAGAACAGGAATTAGGAATTTACGTATGTATGTGAGCATATTTAATTTTCAGGAAAGAAACTGTATGATTTGATCGCACGCTGAAAATGATACATAACTTAATGAAGGTTACGACCTATAGAAACAAAAAAACAGACTTAGATGCCTTAACAGTTGAAAGTCCCAGTAAAACGTCAGTATTCATAGAGAAACATGCAGATGTTACAGTTTTGACATAACAACTAGCCTTGATATTCATTAATTTCTCACTCTGATGACTTTCTTCCTTTTTACTTTGATACCTATTGCTGTGCTTGCTTCATCCAGTTCTTAAGCCTTTATTCCTATTCTGGTAAATTGAGCCACTCTTTAGTATTTTTTGTTTTGTGAAGTTTAGCATTTATCTCCAAACTCTTAACACACAATGTCCTTTAAACTGAAAACACCAAAAGTCTCCCAAAGCTTTTCCCCAGCTCCCCACACTGCCACACCTGGAGACCTTTTTCTCAATTATTTTTATTACTTTCACTGACAGGTTTTACTTTTGTTGTCATTCTTTTGTGAAAGATATTTTTCAAGCCTGGCTATTGTTAAGTCATGACCCTTATCTGTATGTCAAAGTCTGTTTAGGGAAGAAAAATATTATGAAACACAAAGCAAGTTTAGGGGAGCAGAACTGTGACTTTTTCATTTGCAAGATATCTTAACTTTGTAGGCATGGACTTTTATTGTCATTTTATTCAGTAAATTTAAAGGTATAAAAAACAACTTGTAAATCCAAACCACAAAATTAATATACTGAATGAGTCAGACCCATTGGTACATTTTTGGAAAGGCTAGTGTGTTAGGATTCTCCTAGGATGTTAGCATGCCTCCAATACTGTAAGTCACTCCTTAAGCAATCAAGTTTTAGGGCTATTGGGTATGGCTTAACAATCCATAATAAACCTGCAGTGTTCAGTAATTCTTTTAGAGATCTGAGAGCATTCACATCCCCTACCCGTATATTCCTCTTGACCTTTAAAATGACCAATCCTTAGCTCATTTTGTGGATTCAGGGTAAGTCAGACACAAGGCTGTCTTCTTTGAGTCAGAGTGGCAAACACTTTATCAAGGTTTAATTAGATTTTTCCTTTGACAACCAATGACTCAATAGCCCTTTCATAAAACAATGCTGAAAGAATTTGTACGTGCAACTTCAAGGGGGAAAGAATGGATTCCCTAACCCATTTGTCAACATTGTGGAATCAAAGAAAAACTGTTCAAAGATAGGGCTAAGAAGCTGCCTTTACATGAAGTAGATAGTGTTTCATTTGCAACACAACATTTGATATATAGATTCATGGCATTATGTTTTTATCTTGTAATACTGACACTGCTGGCAGCTCAACCTGCTATTCCATTAGAACATCCCATAGGAATTCTGGAATTTATCAGCTGTCCATGTAAAAAGAGATAAAGCAAAGGAAAAAATATTAAGGCTTATTTTTATCAATAAAACAGGGCTGCGCCTCCAGAATCAAAGCTTTTAAACCTCTATCATGAGCAGTCCAAAAGAAATAAGTCGAGAGGCAATGGCAAAGAAATGTGTATGAACAATATCTTTTTATGTCAGCACATCCATTCTATTCTGCTTACTTTCTCCTTGAAAATCACAGAATGGCAAAGGGTCTTACTTTAATTTTCATTTTGAATTTATAACTATAATGATGCCTTGCCAAGGAAGTGGTGAAAATATGAACTGTGAAGATGCTACCGTCAAAGCTTCTGAGTTGCTATCAGGGAGCATAAGAAGGTATAGAAAGACAGAAACACGCTTTTTAGAGGAGATTCATTTAACATGCAGGCTACAGTTCCTATGTGGCCAATAGTATTTGAGGAAGAGTCTTACTTTGTGTTAGTGAAAAGAAAGTTTATATAAGTAGCCAAAATATGAGCCACTGAGGTCTGGAACAACACAGTCCAATATACATTTATGAGATAATGGAGATATTTAACATCTGCACTGTTCTTAACAGTGTCCACAAGCCAAGTGCTGCAATCGAGCACTTAAAATATAGTGAGTTGGATGAAGGAACTAAATTTCAAATATCATTTGATTTTAATTAATTTAATTTTAGAATAAATATATCTATAAAACTTTAATTTGTGAAATTAAAGGGGAAAATGTTCAAATAATGTAGGTAACTTACAGAGTTTGCTGAAACCACATTTCATTATATCCCTTTCCAAGTCAGTTTCACTGAATGATGTTTTGTGTATTTAAGCATATCTTGCTTAGGAAGTATTTGAAAAAACTTGATGCAGAGAGAGATGTTTTAAACTTTTATTTGAAATAATTCATACGATTGGTAAAGGGAGGCTGTGGAAGAAATTGATTGACCTACTTTCTAAGATCTTCAAATAAATACTTTCCTCATTTGAACTCTGTGATTGTCAGTGCTTTATGTTAACTTTGTATTGATATGTCACAGTGATAAATTAAACATGAAGCCTAAAGAAAAAATAAATGTGAAAAGTGCAAGAAGACTGGAATTCAAATACAAACTAGTATGGATTAAAGAGATGCAAAAGATACTACATTTGTTTGCATTGTTAAAATGCTTTGAGCTCTGTGGAATACCAGAGAAGAAAATACAATTTGTCATAAAAAATGATGAGATGTTAATAAGATGAACCATATTTTAGTTTCTATAGCTCCTTTTAGATATATCTATTTATGGCTATGCTTTAAGGAAAGCATTTAGTTCTTTTCTTATTTACCTTTTCCCCCATTTGTTTCATAATAATTTATTGAAAGAAACTGATGTTTAACGGGTCCTATATTATGTGCTAAATTAATAGTGCCTTGTGCTTATCGAAAAGGTTGTGATGGCTGGGCTTAGTGGCTCAAGCCTGTAATCTCAACACTTCAGGAGGCTGAGGTGAGCAGATACACTTTTTAGTTCAAGAACAAGAAAAGTTCAGTTCAAGTTTAGTTCAAGTTCAAGAAAAACATCATTTTTCATCTTGAGAAACAATGGTGATTGAAATAATAATATAAACCTGTATTTGGAAACATACTTAACATCTTAAAAATAGTTATTTGTTAAATATTCTTACATCAATTGTTTGGATAATACTAAAAGTGTACAGGAGTTCGCTTGATCAGGAGTTCAAGAACAGCCTGATCAACATGGTGAAGCCCTGTCTCTACAAAAATACAAAAATTAGCTGGGCATGATGGTATGTAGTCCCAGCCCCTCAGGTGGCTGAGGTGGCAGGATCGTCTGAGCCTGGGGAGGTTGTGGTTGCAGTGAGTCATGACTAGGCCATTGCATGCACTGAAGCCTAGGAAACAATTAGAACTTGAAAAAAAAAAAAAAAAAAGGACAAAAAAAAGGTTATGCAGCCATGATTATGCAGAAGAATCTGGTTTCCACTAGGTCTGTAAATTGTACTTTTCATCTTGAGAAAACAATAGGCATTGAAATAATGATATAAACCTGTATTTGGGAATATACTTAACTTATTAAAAATAACTATTTGTTAAATATTCTTGCATCAGTTGTTTCGATAATACTAAAATGTGTACATTTGAAAAAAATAGGATGCCAAAAAATTAGATAATTTAATGAAATGAAAAATTTCTAGAAACACACAAATTAGCAAGACTTAAGTATGATAAAGTAGAAAATGTGACAAGGCTTACAACTAGTAGGAAAATTAAATCAATAACCAAAAGAATTCCACTAAGAAAAGCCCAGTTCCACATGAATTTACTGGTAAATTCTACCAAACATTTTAATTAACATCAATCTTTCTCAAATTCTTTATAAACATATTGAAGAAGAAAAGACAATTCCAGATTTGTTTCATAAGGCCAGCAGTTCCATAATATCAAAGCCACTATCAGAAAAAACAACTAAAAATATGTTTAAAATTATTAGTGAAAACATGCACAGTAAAATACCAGGAAAAAATTTAATCATATGATAAATGGATTATATACCATGACCAAGTGAAATTATTCCTGGAATGCAAGGATGGGCCAATGCTTATAAATAAATCAATGTAATATACCACATTACCAGAATGAAGTGAAAATATCCTGCATAAACATTTCAGTTGATGCAGAAAGAGCATTTGATAAACTTTAATGTACTTTCATGATCTAAACACTCAACACACTAGGAACAGAAATATCTCAACATAAGAAAAATCATATATGAAAAATCAACATATAACATATAAGATATAATCAACAGCTAACATCATACTCAATGGGGAAAGACAAAAGATTTCTCTTCTAAGATCAGGAACTAGGCAGAGATTCTCACTTTTGCCACTTCTATTCAATCTAGTATTGCAAGTTCCAGCCAAAATTATTAGGCAAGCAAAAGAAATAAAATTTCAGATGATGTAATTTTATATGAAGAAAAGATTCCACACCAAAACAAATAACTATTAGAACTTATAAACAAACTCAGTAAAGTTGCAGAATACAAAATTAACATGCACAATCGATTGCATTTCTATACACTAACCATAAAAAAACAAAAGGAAATTGGGAAAACATTTTCATTAACAGTAGCATCAAAAAGAATAAACTATTTAGTAATAAATTTAACCAAGAGATGAGAGACATGTGCACTGAAACCATAAAATGTTTCTAAAAGAAATTGAAGAAGATAAATAAATGAAAAAAAAAAATCCAGCATTCCTTATTTGGAAGACTCTTGTTTAAGATTCAAACAGATATTTGTATGTTAGTGTTCATAGTAGGACTATTAACAACAATCAAAAGGTGAAGTAGCCCAAATATCCATTGGTGGATGAATAGATAAACAAAATGTGGCATATACATACAAAATAATATTCCTTAATCTCAAAAATACAGGAAATTCTGACACAAGCTCCAGCATAGCTAAACATGGAAGACATTATACCACATGTCTTCCAGAAATAAGCTAGATATAAAAGAATACATGGGTCTAATTATATGAAGTACCCAGAGTAGTCAAAGTCATAGCCACAGAAAGCAAAATGGTGGTTGCCAGGAGCTAGGGGGATGGCAGAATGGGGAATTCTTGTTTAATGGGCACAGAGTTTGAGTTTGGAAAGATGAAAAACTTCTGTAGATGAAAGGTGATGATATTTGTATAACAATGTGAAAGTATTTAATTCTACTGAATTATACACTTAATAGCTAAATTAAATTTCATATTAGTTCAAATTACCATAATAAAAAGTGTCAACAAAGTGTAATATGGTATCCTGGATTGGATATTCTGCACTCTTTTCTGGAACAGAAAGAGGACATTAGTTAAAGGAAAATACCACAGTGAAAGCTGAACAGAATCTCTGGTTTAGTTAATATTATTGAACCAATGTAATAACTTAGTTTGGCAAATATTCCATGGTGATGTAAGAGTTTAACATTAGAGGAAGCTGAGTCAAAAGACTATTTGAAACTTTGCAACTTTTCGATAAATCTAAAAGTATTGTAAAATATCAATCAGTATTTATGAAATAAAAGAAAATTTAGAGGAAAATATTTGCTATACATATTTACACTGCATCTAACATTAACCAACAGGTTTACTCAATAACTCTAAACCATCTCAATAATTTAGAAATTTTTAAGTGGTCTAACTCCAATCATTCCTCCTATCTTAGACATTGTTATTTTCTGATATTTTTACTCTACTTTGGTTTTGACAATGAAAATAAAAATAATTTCTATGTTGTATATTAGTGTTTAGATTTACCGATAGGTTTATTAATGACACATTAATCATTTTTATTTATAAATAGGATATTCAATTTCTATCCGAGGCTCATCCTTTTAGATTTCTTACCCTGACAGTCTATTAGTAGTACATTCTCAATATTTCTCTCTCATTCTCTCTCTCCTGTTCTGTCCTTCCCTCCCTCCTTCTCTCTCTTTGTCCTTCTCCTTCTCTCTCTTTCTCTTCAATATTTACTAATATTGCTTTACAACAATTTTATTTCAGCACTTTGATTATTCTATCTTGAGATTTAATTTTTGCTGTTAAAAAATTTGCTGCTTTTTAATTCAATTTTAGACAGTCTTTCTCACCTCCCATCCAAACTTTATCTTTTTTTAGGATCTCATCATTCTGCTGATGTTTCTCATGTTCAATAAAGTAAGTTTTGATTTGATTAGTTTTATGTACTGTATTAGTCATTTTCTGTGCTTATAAAGTCTAAAGATTTGTGTTGATAATACATGTAGCCCCACCCTGAGCACCAGAATTTCATATCAGTCTAGATAAATAAAAAAATTATTTTTATGATGTTATTTTGAAAAGCATTACGGCCATTTAACATATATTCAATTTCATATTTATCTTTGAATATAAGTGCCTTTAATTCAATTGCATATTTAATGTTTCAAAACGTATATCTGATTCTGTTTCAAGGGTTTAATATAAGTGTTTCCTTCAAATACCTTCGTCTTAGTCAATTTGAGCTGCTATTAAAAAACACCATAGACTGTGCAGCTTCTAAACTGTGAGAATTTTTTTCTTACAGTTCAAGAAATTGGGAAGACCAAGAATAATGGGTCTTCAATATCTGGTTAGGGCCTGTTTTCCCATAATTGACCTCTTTATGCTGTGTCCTCATGTGGTACAAGGAGCACGTAGCTGCCTAGAACCTCTTTTACAAGGGCACTAATCTCATTCATAAGGGTTCTGCCCTTGTGACATAACCATATCTCAATTGACAGCACCTCCTAATACCGTTGTCTTAGGGGAGAAGATGACTATGTATGCATTTTGCAGTAATACCTTCAAATCAAAGTAAGCTTTTTGAATTGTTACTTATAATAAAATCTACCTTCCCTTGATGAGATATTTTATCTTCTCTGTGTTTCAGTAAACTTCTCAAATCTTAGCAAGCCAAATCTTAGAAGAAGTTTTAGATATATTTGCATTTTGAAAATAAACTATAAAATGTTGAATAAAGGTGTTCTTTCCCACTTATTATTTCAATTAACAAATTAACAGAATAGATAATAACAAAATTCATAATATTCATGTAACATTACCGACAGGGAAAATGTCATCTGTAAATGTTAAACATTAAAAAATAATGAATAAACTGAAGTTGTCAGTTAATTATCCAGTGAAGAAGCTTGTGGAGATTTCTGTTTTCAGCCAAGATGGCATTAGAAGGAATGAATTTATCCTTTTACCTGAAATCATAAAAAAAATATGGAAAACTGTATGAGATATTAGTTTTCAATACCTTAAAAATCAAGTAAATGAAAGTCAACTATGAAAGATAAGAAAAAGTTGAAGAAAGTTGAAGCAACCATGTAATTGTCCCAGATTACTATCTTGAGAATGACCGTATTTACTGCAGGGAGGAAAACCCTCTATAATATGATAGTCTCTAAGTTTGGGAAACAAAATGGAGAGTCCATGAAGAAAAAGATATCTTCAATCAACAAGACAGATTTCCGTGGAGGAGAAAACTATACAGAGACTAAACTACTAAAATTGCATAGAATCTTTTTTGAGTATTCAATAAAATATTAACCAACACATGTGTGGTCAGGAAACTACCTGTGACCAGGAAAAACACTACCCGAAATGATTAGTGGTAAGAATGACTACCACTCACACAGGAACGGGAATAGTGTCAGTTCCTAGTCTTCATGTTAGAAACCATCAGAGGCTTTAAGTAGAATATTCAAAGCACCTTTCAGTAATGGGACAATAATAATTCTAAACATCACTCTGAACCCACTCTAAACCAATCTTAAGCCAAGACCCAAATGTACCACACAATTTGTAGGTAAATTGATTGTGTCACAAAGCAAAACCCACAAAAATTTTAGGAATGAATGATATGCCACACGCAACAGTTAAAATGTAAAATATCTGGCATCCAATAAAATGTCAATAGGAATGCAAAGAAACAGTAAAGCACAATTCATAAGAAAGAGAGAAATAAGTCAGTAGATACCAACCTAGAGTTAACAACAATAATAGAGTTTTTAAAATAAACATTGAAAGTTATTCTACATATATTCTGTGTATTCAATAAGTTAAGTGAAGACCTAGAAAATATTTTAAAAAATCAAAACCAAATGTCTAAAAGGAACTTTGAAAAGGCCTGTTTGCGTATAAGAAATAACGAATAATAACAGCAAATTTATGATAAGAAACAACATAAGAGAGAAGACAGTGTTTCAATACCCTTAAAATCCTGAAACAAAAAAGTCAATGTAAAATTCTATATTCTGAAAAAATATAACTCATAAAACATTCTGGAAAAGGCAAAACTATGATAAAACAGACAGTTAACTATTCCCAAAGTTTAAGAGTGAGGAGTCAGTTGAATGGTAAAATACAGAGGATATTTTAGGGCAGTGAAACTATTCTTTATGATACTTTAATGATGAATTTTAACACTGTTAAGTTTTTCAAAACCCATATAACTATATAGAAAGTTGAACCTTAATTTTATGTGCATTAAAATACTGTAAGATATTTAGGGATACCAAAATAAAATACAGATTGTGACAAATCAATTTAGCTAATTGTACTAAACAACTTCACTGAAGGAGGTAAATAAAGATGCTGACCTAAAGAAATTTGGAAATGGGTAGAGTGTGTAGAACTAGAGACAACATACATTACATATAAACAACATACTTCAGTGGATAAAATGTATCCTATATAGCTACTGGTTTGAATTAAAAAGCCCCTCTACATGCATACTGAAATTGAAAAATTAAGTAAATAGATGGCAGATGGTGAGAACTAGATTTTCACTGTTAGAGTGGTATTTTCCAGATAGTCAAAGGGAGAAGGCTAAAATGATGTAGGAATGGATGATATTTTGAATTAGCAAGCTTAGCTTTACATACACACATACACACAATGATGGGATAAGTCAAGGGACACAAGTGTCAAATGAAAAGCTTCTGACGGCCCAAGAGAGAACAAACAGAAGGTCAAAAGGAGGTGGAA
Organism: Cebus imitator; assembly: GCF_001604975.1. NCBI lineage: Eukaryota > Metazoa > Chordata > Mammalia > Primates > Cebidae > Cebus > Cebus imitator. The sequence continues at coordinate 9,245,069 of NW_016107361.1, forward strand.
TATAAGGTGAAATATAAATTTCTGTACCTGAAATGTGGCCTGTGCATAGTGACTTCCTTCCAATTAATACAGTATAAAACAAAGTGGAAAAGAGTAACTACAGTGAAGAAACCTGACAGATGTAACTCAGCTGATTGGTTAATATGAACTGTGGTTAAGTCATGTTGATAACATATACCTTATATAATATGATGAAAATGATATATTATGTATGTGGTCTTACTCCTCAAAACATATAATGTCAGTCTAATTATCATAAAATCATCAAACAAATTACAGTTGAGGGACATTCTACAAATTACTTGATGAACACTCCTTAAAATTCTCAAGGACATCAAAAACAAGAATGTATGAGAAACTGTCACATCTAAGAGGCATCTAAGGAGACATGGTGAATAAATGCATCATGGTGTCTTGGATGGGACCCTGGGATAGAAAAAGTGCATTAGGCAAAATCTAAAACAATCTAACTAAAGAATGAACTTTAATCAATAATGTCAATATTCGTTTATTAACTCTGATTAATGCGCCATATTAGTGTAACATGTAAGTAATGGAGGAAACTGGTGCAAAGGTTCCGCTGGAATGTAAGCATTCTCTGTATTTATTTGCAACTTTTCTATAAATCTAAATCTATTATAAAATGGAAAGTTGATTTTAAAGTATCAAATTGTATGTTCCTAATATGTGTACTTTATTGCAGGTGAACTATACCTTAATAAAGCCGATTTTTTTAAAAGTATCCAACAAAGAGGTCAAAACCTAACAATGGAATTAAAGCAAAATAAGTACAGGGCAAGAAACAATTAAAAAATAAGCAGACATTAATGGGATAAAACATAAAATTAATGTAGAGTCAACAGAAGCAGACACTGATTATTTGAAAAGATGACAAAATTGGCAGGCCTCAGGAATAACAGATAAAGGGAAAAAATAAATAATTAAGAAAACAATTATAAAATGGGAAAGTTCTTTATGCCAACAGTGAAAAAACTTAGACAAAGTAGCAGCCTCCAAAAACTATTGCTTACTTAAATGAACAAATAATGAAATAGAAAATATAAGTAAAACACTATTAAGTGCAATGAATTAATACTTAAAATCTGTCTATTGGGTATAAAATTGATTTAGCCCTTTAGAAAAACTGTTTGACAGAATCTGTGATCCAACAATTTCTTCCCTGTATACACCCAACAGAAATAAATGTGTACACAAAAGATATTGCAAGGTTATTTACAGCAGCATTATTTGTAATATTCAGAAAATTGAAAAATCCAAGCGCTTATCTCCAGTAGAAGGGACAATAAATTGTGGCACATCCATACAATGCTGAACCAAGACACTGTTTTAAAACACAAGAAGAAAGAATATTACAAACCTAATGTTAAGTTTTAAATACCACATGATACATAGTTCATTCATATGAAGTTTAAAAAACAGAACAAAATAAAAATGACTATAACCAATCTATTTTGTTTTAGGTAAGAATAGTGGTTATCTTCAAGGAAGAGAGAAACCAAGAGCTAGAAATGAGATCTGGATGGAGTTCTGGATACTGGTAATATTTGATTTCCTTGGCAGTTTCTGTTTGGATTTGTTCTCTTGGTGAAAATTCAAGCAACTGCATACTTATAAAAGTACTCGTACTCAAGATAGATGTTCCAGTATTCCAAATAAGACATTTCCACCCAATACAAAATTCATGCAAAGACATCATGAAGAACATTTACAGACCAGTCTTATTTTTCGCATAGATGTAAAAAGCATAAACAAAATATTAGTAATATCTAGAGTATATATTTTCCATATTTCTACACACATAGTAAAACTTTTAAAGATAGCACTTAGCACGAAATGGGGAGAGAGAGGGAATGTATTTGAAAATCGGTTAACAAATGGCTTTTTAATAAATTGAGATGACTGGGAGATGTGTTAAATGACATTTTAGACAATACTAAAGGTATAGAGTTGTTGAAATAGAGAGCTACCTAAAAACTTACCTAGAATGCAACAGAGTAGCCTAGTGGTTGAAATACAGAATTCATGAAACATGGAGGATAAAAATGAGGTCTAATATTCATATCTCAAAAGGGAATATATAGAATAAGAAAGAAACAATATTGTATAACTTTATTAGCATAAAGTTTGTTGTACAGTAACTTTTGTGCATTTATTCAGCTCAATAACAACATTGTTTTTGTATCTTTACAAGTAAAAGGAAGACCCAGGGATACATTGATCCAATCTTTGTCGAATATTGAGAGGCAAGTCATGCCTGTGAGTCCTGAGACACCCTCAGGTGACACTAATGTCTCCATGCATCTTGAAACTAAGCAATATTTTTTTTTATTTGTACTTAGGAAGAACATGCTGGGAAATCATGCAAATAATTGAATAAGATGAAAAAAACTAATGCTACTGTAAGACTTTCCTCTACTAAACCTAACAAATTTTCACCTGATAGATTATAAGTTTCTTATAAACCCTCTCATTTTAGAGATAGGAATGACATTTTAATAAATAAAATAATAATATATATGGTTTTTACGTATCATCCTTAGTTTTTGCATTCCAAGTTTAATTTGTTCTAACAATTTCTTTAAAGTATATTAAATAATTTTAGGACTTTACATTCTTTCCCTTGTATTAGACACTTTCCATGTGAGAAAGGAACATTGCTTGAAAACAACTTTTACGGTATATGTAACCACAGAGAGCAAAATTGATTTTGTCATCATCCTAATGCCTTGGCACTTAAAAATATAGTTTGTTTTAGTTTGGTTGTGTAAAGCCATTACCTACATTTGGATAGGAAAGCCAATCTAGAGGAATTGTGGATAAAGAAGATTTATAAAAGTGGCATTAGGGGTCAAGTATTAGAACTGAAGTTGTACTATTTGTTCAATAAACTGAGGAAGTCTTAACCAATTAGTAAAAGTGAAACCACAGCCTGGCCAATATAGTGAAACCCTGTCTCTAATA
>NW_016107361.1:9248286-9260974 GCF_001604975.1 Cebus imitator
AAAGAAAGAAAGAAAGAAAGAAAGAAAGAAAGAAAGAAAGAAAGAAAGAAAGAAAAGGAAGGAAAAGAAAGAAAAAGAGAGAGAGAAAGAAAGAAAAAGAAAGAAAGAAAGGAAAAAAAAAAAGTCAACCTTATGTACACAGTAAAATTAGTCTTGCCTGAGAATCATCAGCCTTTCAGTTAGGAAGACAACAGCAGAAGGGGCACACAGTTATTCCCAGAGAGAAGATATCCAATTTACGAAAAAAAATAAAATCAAAGTAAAGATTATCCTCATTTGATGATTAACATGCCAGCAATCTGTAATAACATCAAATTCATTGAAGTCAGCAACAGCAGGTTTGTCAGTCCAAAGCATAAATCATGTTGCTTGGAGCAAAGGCTTTCAAAATGTATGCTGCCTGTTCATGGATTTATTACTAATTCCATCCATGGTACATGTTTGGAAATTCAGAAAACTGTTTTTGGATATACATTGTATTTATTAAACACACATTTCTTTCTCACTCTGTGAGTGTGTATGTGTGCAGAGAGAGAAAGGGAGAGAGACTATTACCAATATAAAATACTTAGAGATTTATAAGTAAAAAGCACATTTTTAGGTATATCATATTATTTGTTAATTTTATATTTTTCTTTATTAACCATAACTTCCACTGGCAAAAACAAGACAAATTGAAAATCAGCATTTTCGATTATTTTGAATCTTGTTTTCTCTCAGAATTTAATAAGTTTTCAGGAGCAAACAACCTACACTATCACACTTTTCCTCCCTGTTGAGTTCTCATTTTTGATTCCCCAAAGGTGAGATGAGGAAGCATTACACTTCAGTTGAAAACACAGATAAGAAAAAACAGAAAAGCATACATTTCCTTCTTAAGAGTCTTTATTCTTTTAGTGCTTAGGAATGCTTTTATGCACTTTGAGCTTTTCAAGCCAGATAACCTTTTGATTTCATTACAAGTAATGACGATTTCCATTTTAGATGAATGAATTTGAAATTAACGTATCAGAATAAGCTGCCAGGGTAAACAATTTTGGTCACATGCATTAAAATTGTTTTTTAATTAAAGAGACACTTGATTGTGATATTCATTAGGTAGTGAAGTGAAACAACAGAAAACCTGAGTTTTTCCAATTAAACTAAAATCTTAATAGAATTTTGTTATTAAATGTTTTTTGTATTTGCCATTTCAGGTAAATACCTACATATATAATTATATACATCAATTTTTTATTTATTCAACAAAACAATAAATAAGCAAAAATCTCTGAGACTGATAAGCGCTATGAAGAAAAATTAAAGCTGCTAGCAATTCATGCAGATACTGGGCAAAAAGCATTATAGCACAGGGGTAGTATATACAGAGCCCCGAGACTAGTGAGTTCACAGCTTGTTTGAGGATTAGAAAAGGTGCAAGATTGTCTGACACACACTAAGAAAAAGCAAGAATGGTAATAAATGTGTTTAGAGAGGTAGCCAGGAGATAAATATTATTGGATTTTATGGGCATTATAAAGAATTTAAATTCAATTGTAAGTGTGCTGGCAAATGTTTCATGGTTCCTAGAGTATGGTGACTGGCAGTTTTGGAAAACAACGAAGTTCAATTCTTCAGCCCTCAGTTAAGAAAAGTTAGATTAGGCTTCTATGTAAAAGTCTGAAGAGAAAAAATGATCGTTACATTTATACCTGAGAATTACATACTATCTCCTACCACATATATTTTGTGTCTCTGAGATTAAAGTGATGCCTTTGGCCCAGATAAACACCCTACGTGATTATGTGTTAGACTGCTCCAACTTCATTTAGTTATGGGCCTGATAGAAGATGAACTTCCAAGAGGTTTGATGTGATTGCAAATCTGAGTAACATTTTAAATTTTAACATGGTGAACATTTCTATCACCCTAAAGCTCACAGTCAGATCTCTTGTACAATGGTTATTATTTCTCTACTCTGAATCATGACTCTATTGACTTCTTTGGTATCATTTAAATAAGAAAACCTTATTTAACTTGGCTGAATTACGCTGTGTCTGTTCTTTTCTTCAACATCTACTTACCAAATCCCTCAACGTGGAGGTCATTTATGGCACTGACAAGAGTAATTTCAGTAGAATAAATTGGATGGTCTTCAAGAGAGGAGAAATACTGAGAAAGTCAGTCCACTGTATTTAATTTTTTTCTGTAACCTAAAACTAAATTCAATTCTGAGTACTGTTGAGGGCAATAGTTTGAGGGAGAGGAGTGTTAACAAAGAAGGCAGGAGAAATACAGTTTTTAAGTAGAATTAAATGTGTTGTGAGGACATTACTGAGCTTTAAGTTAAATCAGGTAGGTTGTTCATATTTTTCCCGTCCTGCTTAGCTTTCCTGGTTCACATTTAGCATAAGCAGATAATGAGATTAAGCCAACATTGTGGTTTAGTTAGTTGATATGGTTTGGCTGCATCCCATACAAATCTCATCTTCAATGGCAGCTCCCACATTTCTCATGTATCATGGAAGGCACCAGGTGAGAGGTAATTGAATCATGGGGGTGGGTCTTTCCCATGCTGTTCTTCTGTTAGTAAAGAAGTTTTACCAGATCTGATGGTTTTATAAAGGGGAGTTTCCCTGCGCAAGTTTTCTCTTGTCTGCTAATATGTAAGATGTGCCTTTTGCTTTCTGCCATGATTGTGAGGCCTCCCTAAACACATGGAACTGAGTCCATTAAAATTCTTTTTCTTTATAAATTACCCAGTGTTGGGTATGTCTTTATCATCAGTTTGAGAACAGACTAATACACTAGTCTAGTCAAAGAAAGCAAGAAAAACGGTTTGAGAACAGGCTAATACACTACTAGTCAAAGAAAGCAAGAAAAGCAAAGAAATTGAAGATCAAAAACAAAGAGATGGATTTAATGACAGTCAAAAGGAATCTAATCTTGGTGAGAAGGGGAGAAACTACCAAAATGGGGAGATCAACAGTCAATTGCTGGTGGTTTCAGTGGATGAGGTTTTGTTGGAAGAGTTGGGCTTCTGGAACAGTTTATAGTTTAATATAAAACTATGGATATTAAAATAGGGGTATGATAATTAAAATTTTGGAAGTGTTATAGATATCAGTAGTGACAATGTCTGAAGGGACTGATGATTGAAATTGGTGATTGTGGTGAAGTGTAGAAAAAAACTACTGGAGTTAAGAAGAAGAGTATGAAAAAGATTAAAATATATTACATAGATTACCTGTATAGTGACATTATCAAAAATAATAATGTTCCTATTGGTAGAAAAAAGATAATAAGCAAGGTGATACTATTGTTAATGATACTTTTATTAGGTATTTACAACCATTAGGAAAACATACACATATTTTTCTGGTCCATTTGAAACAGATTGCTGTTCATTTGTTTTAGGGAAGGATAGAAACCTGTTTTAACTCCAGGACAATTGCAACTTGGGATGTGTGTGAAAGATTATTTGAGAGCACTGCTTGGGAAACACTGTCCCTAGGTGATAATCCAGATTTCAGTTAGAACAGGAAGTGGAAGAAATATCGAGAAAAAAGGAGGGTAAACATGACTTTGTATATTCAGTGGTCACATAGGAGGAGTTTACATTGTGAGAGAATGAGTCACTTCAGAGATATACAGAGACTTGAGTCCTTAAAAGTCCAGGTGATAAGAAAGCACTGCATGGCTTAAACTACTTAGGATGCTGAATACACAAGGACATTTGGATTAATTCTGAAGATTATAGAATTTTGTTCTATAGAGATATCTTTTAGAAAGCTTATAGTTCATGGACAGAAATGGTTGGGGATTAGAAGAAGTGGTGGTTTCACTATATGTGTAAGGAATTTTCAGATGCTCTACCTTCATCCTTGATATGAATAATGTAAAACCTGGGAAGAGGTGGTTTTACCAGGAATATGAATACTCTTTGGGGCCATTTTAGTCCCAAATTAGATTCCACCTCTCCATAATATGCTTTCTTCTTATGTTAGCAATTAGACATAAAAGCTTATTTTCCTCCATTCTGTAAAGGGGAAAAAGAGCTTTGATTCATGTTATGAAGCTGAAGTATGATAAAGAGAGAAAGCTCTCATAATAAATTAGCATTTTGGTGGATTGTCTAGAAAACGGTCATTTGTTTCTTTCTGTGAATGGAAAGATAAAGATGATAAGGAAAGCACAAGATGCTAGAAGCCAACAGTGAAGTGCTCATAATGATTAACTCTAATAAGAGTTTAAAGTAACATGGGCTTTTAAAGTGCTAGTTTGATTTAGTATCAATAAAACAAAAATCTTCATATTGTTTCTTAAAAATTTCAGACAATTATATTTCTTTGTGATAGTCCACGAAAAATGTGTCCTATGGTCTATGTATTTTGTAATACTTTTTCTATTGTATGCATATCTTGGATTCAGACAGTTTAGATTATTGTTTTAAGAATTTGTACAGTGAAGAAGTTTATTTACTTCTGTTTAATGAAATGTTTTCCAATATTTTTGACCATAAAATTGTGTTTGGTATGTTGCATGCCTTTACTTTTGTTTTTGTACCTGGGCATGTGTCAAGTAAGTACCTATTGAATTTTGCAGCAATTCTGTTCCTATGATTAAGTTCTAGGAAAGATTGATCTAGGATACTTTTGTTCTTCTATTATCCACCAAAAGTTCAAACCTGTTGTAAGTGATACACTTCATTTTTGACCAGCTTAGGCACAATGTTATGCGTAGGGCTTTATACCCTAAACATTTGTGTGGTCATCTGGCAAAAGTAAATTTTATTTAAACCTTAATTATTAAACCTTAATTATCCATTTTAGAGAACATTGCTAACTGATATCTGACAATGTAAACACCTGACTATATTATGGAATATAGTATGTAACACCCATGTGAACTCAAGACTTTCAAAACAAAGAGCATCAATACATCTTTCAATATAAAGATAAATGTATAATTCTTTTGATAATATATATAGAATCATGTTAAATTCTCATATGCAAGCTTCTAGCCTTCTGATGGCAGGATTACTGAAATAATTAGCATTTATTTTGTTGTCTTCCTTATCTCCTGGCATTGAGAAATAAAGTCATTGATTTTTGAATTTTCTACTAATCACAACACATATCTATTAATATAGTTATATGTTTTACTTCACTTTTCAAAATTGCATTTTTTTTGAAACCAAAATAAAATCCCAAATGCAGTGAAAACAAGACATAATTTTTTACATCAGTGATATATATCACTTGGGAATGCCAATCTCTGCATTTCCTTCAAACAAAAATAATCAAACTTTTTCTTTAGGTCATCCATTGGAAAATTCTAATAATGATATCCTCCATTCAGGGATGGAAATGATAGGATAATATCCACTTATTATAATAATGACTTTCAACAAGATAGCATTCACAAAACTTAATGGATCCAGCAAACATTAAATGTATAATTTTAACAAGCAAGTATATGGCATCAGAAGAACAAGTACATACAAATTACCCAAATTAACTATTGCATTTACAATGCATAGGACAAAGGAAAGATTAGGTCTTCAAAAACCTATAAAACATGGACAATAACACAATATAGTGAAGACAAAATGATATAAAAATGAATATTAAAAATTAATGTTTTGCAATTGTTTAGACATTCCAAGTGGCTTATTATTACACACACACACACACACACACACACACACACACACATATCCCATATGTATATAGTATATGTGTATATAGTATAGTAATATATATTTTATGTTCTGTAGTATACGATAGAATATATAAACACATATATATTATATATAGATATTACTGATAAATTTTTAAGCAAATGAAAAAATTATTAAATTCTAAAGACTTTTGAAAGGGTGTGTGAATCTGCCATCATTAGCACATTCATAGTCAATTAGATGTCGTTTGACCTCAACATATTATAAATATATCAACTCAATTATTTTATTTTGTCGTTTTTAAAAGGTAAGCAACTCTTCAAGCCATACACTTGGTTATTCAGGGGGAATATAACCTGTATCAAGCTGGACCAAATGTATAAGTATCAACCAGAAGCAAGTATTTAGTAACACTTCAAGTTTTATAGTCTTTACTATACTATTTTTAATGGCCTTCAACTTAAATAAATATAAGGGCAAAACTACCACATTTTATATATATAAAAAAAAAAATCTGTCAGCCCTGCTCTTATTCACTATACAATTCACCTGTTTTTCACTAAATAAACTGTTTATAATATTCATGGTTTTGACATTGCATTGTCTATCAATTTGACATGTTAGAAATGAAAGAAAAGAGATTTATTTTTTTTGCTCCAACTTCTATTAAATTTTGTATTTCTTAGAGACACATTCATTGAGTGCTAAATTAATATTACAACAGATAACTTACATGTCGCCTGTATCCATATCATTCAGAAGTTTTTAGTCGATATTAAACCAAAATGCAGTAAAAATATTGGTCTGGATCAATGTTAGGAAATACAATATCTAAGCAATTTAATGTTAAGCTCATTTTGACAGCATTTAAAACAGAAAATATGTGTTTACCTAGAAAATCAACATAAGAAAATTGCTCTGTTTCTTATCTGACATGAGTCCAAACACAGAATTTTTGATTTACCTTAAACTATGAAATAAAACTACCATTGTTTGCTAATAATAATACCTAGGTTAATATGTAAAATACGTTTTACACAACTGTCAAATATAAACAGGTCAATCTTCTTAGCTATCTATATTAACATCCATATGTTACATAAAATATTTCATAAAATTGATATATTCTCCTAAATACTCTGTTACTCTCAAGATATATATATATATATATATATATATATATATATATATATAAAGCATAAATCTTCTTTTAATGTAATAATATCAATTTTACTCAGCTTACAAATTTTCCCTCAGGTACTCAACATCCACAAATTCGGTTGTGCAGTCAATACCTGGAGGGAGGAGAGAATGTTGTCTGGATACACACTCTATGTTACAGATTTATGTCTAAAAATACAAAGAGACGAATGGATACAAAACACAGAGATTTTCTGATAAAGCCTCTGCTCCCTGCCATCACTCTTCGAAGGTGTAATTGATTTGTGAAACTTGATTATTGCCTCCAGTGCTGAGTAAATGATCAAGCACAGCCACTTTTATTTCCATGATTCACACTTAAAATCAAAATTGTTCATCCCAGTATCCTCTACTTTCTCCTATAAAGAGGTAGTCTAGTTTAATTATATTTAAACATATTTCAAGTGTTTTAAATGTCCCAATCATTTAAGATTTATTCAGAAAGTAATTAAGAAAACTGGCCCTGTGGCATTTTCATCTTTTAACCATTTTTCAGACTACAGCATTTATAAATAAATATGAAAGCAGAAGGCCAGAATTGACTTTGAAGGGTTGTCTGTTTTAGCTATTTTACATTTGAACTACAGCAAACAGGGCACTTAACAATTCTATGCAAAATAAATTGGGGTCGCAATCAGAAACAAATAATAGAAATAAGAAACAAAATTTACATCCGGCAACAGAGTAAAAAATACAATTCCAGAGAAAAATAGGGCATTGTTAAAAGGGCTCAACTTTTCATCATCAAAACACAGTGACAATTTTGTTTCAGGTGCAAGTGTAACATGCAATTTATATTTCCTTTCCGGATATTTAAAGTTAGAACAGTCAGTTCTGTCTATAGGGTGTGAAAGAAGTCTACACATTTACACTCTAATGTTTATGAGCCAATAGAAATGAAAGCGGTTTTCGTCAATATTACTCTCACTTTATTTGATTGAATTACTTCAACTGCATCTTACGATTTTACAATGTTACTGACTGCAAGATAAAATAGGATGCAATCTGAGGCACATTTATGTCCTTTCACATTTAGGTATGACTCTGCTTTTGTATGAAATCTTCTTGCCTATTGTTTTGTTTCTATAAAAATAAGACATGTATATATTTTAGAAGAATGTATCTAACTCTACAAAGACCTTCCACCTGTATTCAGTTTAGTTGAAATGTGTGCTCAATTAATTTATATGGCCAAACTCAGAATTCTGTATTAAGATTAATTTAGTTTTCTATTTTTAAAAGACTGAGATTGAATAGAATGCCTTTTTCTCAGTGTGGCCTGAATTTGTTCCACCATCCTACAATGGAAGAATCTCATTTTGTCCTTTATTTCAACCTAGAGGGTAGTAAGTCACTCCCTTAGGTGTAATAATCGTGGCACTAACTGTGATTCAGTTAGCAAGATGGTGATAATGATAACAATAACTCAGAGTCTTTTCCCCTAGAGACTCTCAAAGACACCACTAGTACTCACTCTCCCACATTATGAGTTTCATGAACTGTACCTGAAGGTTTAAATGTAGCCCTAAGCTGAGAAGTATTTTTTAAAAGTGGCACCTTGTTACTATGATAGCATACATCTGTTCCCTGTATGCCTTTGGAGTTGTCTCTGCATATAACAACAACAAGTTTTTACAACTGTCAGCAAATGCCAGCGCAACTGGGGAAAAAAAAGGGAGAATGTCTTGTACTCCATGTATCAACAATATTACTACCCATATTCCTTTGCTGTCAATAGTTATGGAGTAAATATATACTTAGTAGAGTCAATTGGTACCAAGAAAAATTGTCAGGGTCATGAAAGGGGTAGAGAGTACTGAATGCTGTCAAGTTGTTTCAATTTGTGGGATATATCTGGCATGTCACTTGTGCTCAGAGCAATATGTCTCTTAATGTCTTAAAGGCATTTCTGGATTTTTATTTACTGAGTATATTTCTATACTGATTAACAGTCATAAGCATCTCTTTAATATTCTCTCATTCATTTGCTCCATAGGATAAAGGGGCAGGATAAAAATTAAAATAAGATAATCTGAGTTTTTAAAATAATTCATCTTTCATCAAAACTTGTTTCCATAATGATTGAATGAATATGTGATATAAAATGAAGAGAAAAGCAGAGGTTAAGATGAGGTAATTTTAGGTCTGTCAAACATTTATTTATCTCTGAAATCTTTGCTGATGTTGGAAATAATGAACAAAAATGCATTGGGGAATATAAAAGTTTCAACCGGGTGGCTATCAAGCTGAACTGTCATTGGAGTATAATTAGGACATGTTCATTACTAGTTTATTTTGTCTGTCATTATGGATTTTTTTTAAAGGATAGCAGTGAAAGCAATTTTTAAAATAATAATTTTCCTTTAATGCGGTATTTGAACTAGATACCTTGTACATGCATGTCTATGGGCAGGTACCTGTATGCAACGTATAGGATAACATATTCATGATACTTGCATGAGCAAAAGGTGGCTATCTAGAAGAAGGTAAGAGAATGAATAATGGGAGCTACTGAAATCTTATTCTGTCTGAAGTAGTCCTGGGCATCACACCTTAAATATTTGATTCCTGTTAAGCAAGGAAAAAAAGTGTAAGTCCATTTCTGACAAGGTCAGTACCGTCATTTTCAATAGTAATGGAACTGCAAGTCCAAGACAGCATTCTATATGACTATCCAGCTCTCCTTCACAGAACGGGGAACAGAATAACAGATGCGCCAATGTTTTTATTACTTCGGATCATCTCAGCTATTCATGACCAATTTTCCCCCCCATGAACTTTATCTTCCATCCTCTTCACGAAATGCATTGTCAAGCTTTTTCAACGAATCGGCTCTGAAGTCATTTCTAGATTTTTAGCACAAATAAGGGATGTATATTTAGAGGGAGTACATTTTTTAAATTTGTATATGTATATGTATATATTTTTTCTTCAAAAAACCCACGGGTTAGCATCCAATAAGAAAAATTTATTAAATTATTAGAATAAAAATGTTTCCTTGCCATAGTTTCTTAATTTTAAGCTGCAACAATTATTATTATGGAAGGGAATATATAGGAAGCACTTATCTGTGTAAATTTGTACTCAAAAAATCTTTTCTTGTATAATTTAGTCACATTCTACATACAGAAGAAACTACTGCCTGGAGATGTCAGATAACTCAGGTAACTTCACAGAAACACATTGCACCCTTAAAACTCATTGATCAGTTACTGAAGTAGACCCATAGAAATTGTAGTCTTGATTCAAGAGTGAAAACCTATAAAATTGAAGATTTTGAAAAGTAGGGTATATTTGCTCCAAGTTATGTTTTCATAAATATAGTCTCAAATAAAATAATACAGTTTTCTTGGGACAGTAAAACCTGACTGAAATCTACGGTGTGGGGCTATTAACTGTCATCTCACCGTTAGGAACAAACTTGCTTTCATCTGCCTTGTCCAGCCATATGAAGGTCACTATTGAAACAGGAATTTTAACTTAACTGACTGTAACAGCTCCAAATGAGTTATTATGAACTATCATTGAAGTCCTCCTAAGTTCACAGTTTACTGACCTGGAATACTATAAGTCCCTGAGCATTTCACATCCATTCATCTGTTGTTATTACCCAGACCACCTTTTTTTATAAGACTGAAGCCCATATGTAATCTACAGTAAGTAAATGAGCAATATTTAATCTTCAATGATTATATCTTATGGAGCATTCATTTGTAATATACTTTCTCAGACATTTTTAAAAAGGGATGCTGAATTTACAAATAACTTCCCACGTCCTCATTTGTAAGACACTTTCCTGAGGGGTGTCTTTTTGCCAAAGATTAGTTGGCAAAACTCCAAACTAAATAATTTCCTGTTTTTTTTGTTGTTGTTGTTGTTTTAGAAGTAGAGGGGAAATAAACAAAATTCAGTCTCATGGGTGACTCAGGTTGTCTCTGATTTGGAATTTATTTAAACACTTATTTTCTAAAAACCAAGCTTATTTAAAAATATATTTCAACATTTTAATTTCTTAGCAATGTTAAGAATCTGTCCTCCAGTGTTTCTAAGGCATTTTAATTTAAAAGTTTCCGTTTAATTTAAAATTTTAAAATATTTTGTTAATAAAAGTTAATGTAATTTACTTTTAAGTTTCTAAATTTAACTTAACTTGAAAGGTAGCACATCATAAACCTTATAAAGAGTAATTTTTATTTTTATTTTTTGGAATTGACCATATCGTAATTACATTTTCTGGAAACTCAACACCTCCTTTTCAGACAGTGCCTCAAGGGATGGATGTAGATAAAAAAGTGAGTTAAATCCTGGTGGGTGGTACTCTGGTCTCCTGCCATTTCTGACAAAAATTGTTCAATACAGTGAGTTTACATGTAAAATATCATTTAGAGAAAAATGTATCTCACTAAAATCCTTCATGAAAATTTTGTTGTAAAACATGAATCTGTATGGAGTCAGCTCTCTGAATTGGCGTATTCAACCAACTTTGGGTTGAAATATTTGGAAAAGCAAAAATAACAATACAACAATAAAAATACAAATAAAAATATAGCATAACTATTTACATAACATATACATTGTGTTAGGTGTTATAAGTAATCTATAGGTGATACAAAGCATGTGGGATGATGTGTATAGGTCATATGAAATATAACATTAAAACGAGACTTGAACATCTGCTTTGTCATGGGAGAGGGATGAGAACCCATTTTTCACAGATAACGAGGGACAACTGTATATTCATTCCATATTTCATTTTAAGTACCTTTTAAGAAATGGGGAAAATGCTTTATGTTAAAAATTTATAGGTGGAAATGGAACGAACTTTAGTTACAGAACTGTATTTTAATGGACACCATGTTAAATTAGGTCATGAATATAACAACGGAACTACGTTGTTTTTTTTTGTTAATTCAGTCTTATTGTGTATTTTGAAAAAAATTATCACTACTTGGTAAGACTGTCACTAGGTGTCGTTTTATAATTTTATTGATGTATAAATATTTTCTTTAAAAAAATCATAGGAAGAGACCTAAAATTATTTCATGTATCATGCCTTGATAGACCTTGTAATCTTGTATGTTCTGAACTACATTCATGTAAACACACATAACAAAGGAGTATATTTCACAGGACTCAAATGAGTGCTATAGAGAGAATGTGTTTTATGTACTATCTGAATAACAAGCTTGATAAAGATACAGATGTCCAGTCTCACTCTAGACCTGTTGAAAAAAGAGTAATTTTCCAGGCCTAGGAACAATGAAATCATGGATGCGCTTGCTCAAAAAAGCAGAAAATATTGTCATTAAATACTAAAACATAAAGTTTTTTTCTTTTTTCTGGTAGGTCTTCTCTTTTATCTTGTCATGGTGGCTTTACTTGATATGTAATATTGTTTTAAGTAAAGAAAAATTAAAAATTTAAATTAATCATAAATTTTACATTTATTTTTATATTGTGCAATGCCAGTTTAAGATGCACATATTAAGAACATTTAACATGTTCACAAATGCTATATATAAATAAATGGTGCAGCAAGCAATAGTGGACAAACATATTGCATGTATCCCCTCGCCTCATGCATGTGCTGAATGGTCTCATTTGACTTCACTTATAAAACATGAGTCCAAAAATACAACTATTAAGAATTTCAAGATGGTGAAAATACGACGTAAAACCAAGTGTGGTAGCCCTCCTGAGCATGGGGCCCTGTGCTACTACTGCATGTATCACTTCCTCTAGATGACATCCCTGAATAAGGTCATGGATTTTGCTTTTTAAAGCGCCTCTTTAAAACACCTTTTTAAAGAGGTACCTCAGGCAATT
>NW_016107361.1:9261174-9279101 GCF_001604975.1 Cebus imitator
TTTTTTGTATTTTTAGTAGAGATGGGATTTCACTGTGTTGGCCAGCCTACACTCAAACTCCTGACCTCAGGTGGTCCACCCCACTTGGCCTCTCAAAATGATTACAGGCGTGAGCCACTGCACCTGACCAAGAACTGTATAGCTATCACAACATATTTCAGATTAGGAGAAATTCTTTTACCTGAGTAGGAAAAGGCTCATAGGCTCAGATGAACTTGAGCTAGTTTGTTTGAGAAGATTGCTTCTGCTCTTACCACCATTTTTATGCATCAGAATACTCAGGTATTAGAATTCAAGCATTTCACCTCCAATTTCAAAAAGTGGCAGTGATAAGGAGAAAGGCTTGGGGACTTGAACTGGACATAGCTTTTCACAGAAAGGCTCTAAATTAATCAAAGCATGAGTATCAGCCATTTGACGTTCTCTCTCTTAACAGACATTTCAAAGATTGCACATGACACTTCTTAGAAATGTATGCGGCCCAGAACATTTGGTAAACTGCCTTTGTATTATACCATTTTCAGCCACTTTAAAAATAACACAAATTTTTCCACAGTTAGAATATAAAATTATTGTATAGGAAGCAGATTTCAAAAAGAAGTACACAACATTTTTCAAATAACATTTAAAAACACTGGTTGTACTTCACACTGAACAATTGCTGGTAAGCAATCATTTTTTGAGTATTAAAAAATATAATTCTCTAGGATTCTTAATTCAAGCCAAGCACATCAATGAAAATGCTCTTTTCACTATGAATATATCAATCAATGTAAAAGTATAACTTGATTATATATGAATATGCTGTTATCATCTTTTCTAAGAACTTGGAGCTAGAAACTCTTAAATATTTAAATAAACAGGAGAAATAAAACTGGTGGCACAATGTATATAATTTAGTAATGATGAAAAATATTCTCAGCCAAATTAATTCATTTTTGGCTATTAATATTGAATATTATTAATTTCACTCCAATTTATCATTGATAAATAGAAATTTCCCTTAATGGTAAAAATCCTTTTTTGTAATTAAACCTAATTTTATAGAAAGGAGCAAAGTATATGTTTGAGTTAGATACAGGGATGTAGATTTTCACTCAATCTGTAGAATAAGATATAAAGCATAAGCTAAGAATTGAAGAGGCAACTTCATGAAGAATTAAATTACCTTAATGAGGGGGCTAAATCAGTGTTCCCTCTACCCTCATTCAGAGAAAGTTAGGACTGGATGCTCTCTAACAGAATTTGCATCTCTTTCAACATATTTAGGAAAATCACTTACTGTGTAGTCTCACTCTTGATTCTCTGAATCTCCCCTCTGTCTCAAAATGAAAAGAAGATTATTATTATTTTCTTTGAAATAGACAATAGACATGTCTACATCATATCACATATGAAGTACATACTTCACTCTGGTCTCTCTTCAGTTGAAATTTGCTATTGCTCCACTGAAGGAAAATTTGTTAAGTTTCTTTGACAAAGTGATTTACTTTTACCAAGTGAGTTACTTTTATATTGAAGTTCTCATTAAAGTATAATTTACCAAAAAACTTTACTTCTATGACTCATGCTAAGTCATGTTGTTTTCAAGTTGACCTACACTTCTAAAAACTATATAATTAAAAATTTTCCTGATTTTTAAAATTTTTGCAGTCTTCATGGTGATTTAAAGTCAGTCTGAACTTACCTAATAAATGATATTGTTATGAATCCAAGGAATCCTATTGCGGTAGATATCCTTGGTTGAGAGTCAATATTCACTATTCCCACAGTCATTTACTTAAGACCTTAATTTATTCTTCACTAAACACTTCTTGTTATACTTTTAAGTAAAAGCAACTACCACTTTTTGCTTGATATGAAAGGTGACATGTTTAGAAAAGGCAAACAATATTGAGGTATTTAGGTTCCTTGCGATTTAAAATTGTTTAGTGAGTCCTTAATATTTAAAGCCTGTTATCTATTTAACTCAATTATTTCAGAAAATCCACTAGGATCTGAACAAGATTTGATGGCCACAGGTATTAAAGAAACAAGGGGAAACATAGCCCTAATACAAGTGCAGTGTGCAGTTGCATTGCTAAAATATCGAATTTAGAAATACTGCTTTCTCGTCCATTCCTTTATCTTTGTCCATGTGCATGGACAAATAACCTCCTCATTATAATCCTCAATTTCCCAACTGTATAAATAAGGCGGCTGGACTATTTTACCTTTAAGGTATTCTTTAGCTCCAAAATCCCATGGTTCTATCACTTTCAATTGATGGACTGTACAGAGAGAGGAACACTTTTGGAATAATTCTCACAGCCTAAAGGCCAATGATGACACAGATGGTGATGTTTTTAAGGAGGTGATAGAAGATATTTGATCCCTTTGGTTTGGAGTCTACCAACTGAGATAAAGGAGAAGAGCTGAGAAGCCTTGTAACATTAGTATTCTTTGTCTCTTTGTGGATGACCCTTTCACATTAATATCAACATCAGAAACTGAATTCAAGAAAAGAAAGGGAGAGTCACACATTCTTTCAATAATCCTTTGTCAGTGAACATTTGAGCACCACAGGAAGCCAAATCAGACATCACTTAAAATAGTTTTTGGGTCAAGATTACAAAAAAAAGGAAGACAGGAAAGAACAGTGGAATCAGCAGGAATATGTCCCCTAAAGTCCCTTAAACTAAGTTGGAACACAACCCAGAGCAAGTTAGCTAGAGCACTTCTCAGTGGGATTATGCCCACTGAAAGGTATTAACCACAAATTGTTCTCAGAAAGTGTTTCCTTTCAAAACTGAAAGTCATTGGGAAAAAAGAGGTTTCTTACTAAGGAAACTTTAAATGAAACATGCATGCCAAATTTTACTGTTTTCAAAATTCATAATCAAACCTGAAAATAAGGATCTTAAATTGTGGAAAATCAGTTTGAGTGTGATTCTTATCTCTCAAGGTCATATGTATGGTAATTGAAAACCTACTCTATAACTGTTGACTAGTGTTCACAGGTTTTACCAATGTATAAGAAATTTTTGCAAAAAATAATAATAAACAACATTCCTCTGTTTTGTGTTAGGGATTGGTATTTTTCAGTTGGATATGGAGTTAATTTTTAGAGTCACAAATGTGACTGTGGCTATCAAACACAAAATAAAGAGCTATTTATATGCAGAGAACATTTCATTTCATACAATGAAGAGAAAAATGAAATTTCAGCACCACATGCATCTTTGACACATCTCTGATAAACTGTTCAGTATAATTCACATATTCAGTAGACCACAATATTTACTATTTTTCTTAGGAGACTTTCCTATTCACTTCCTTTCTGTCTATTTTAAATATTCAGGCTGTTTATTTTTAAAATGTCTATCCCAACTCAGAGACATACCATAAAAACAAAATAATGTGTCCAGTATTTTCTTTATTAGTTAATTTGAATTTTAATTTTTAAAATATTTAATTGCTCCAATGACAAGTATGATTTATTATCATTTAAAGAATTTTGAAAACAATATAATTAATTAAATTCCTATATAGTTTTCATAAAGCTTGTGCAAATTATCCATACTTCACAGAAATTGGGAAACAAAAATAATGTGAAAATATGGTTCATTTTACTTTAGTATTGCAACTATGTGTTTTTAACTATCTGTAAAACAAAAGCTTACATCATAGCATTTTAGATGTAGTTGAATTAATTTCCATAGTTTTTAAGTTTGTATTTAGAATTGGAGAGCTATTTCTAGTCTCAAACCATAAATAAGATTTCATTATTTAGCAGACTTGACAATGTATAAAAAATTATCAAAAGAATAAAAATTTTAAAACAGCATATACTTATCTATAATCAGTTTTATGTCTGGATGAATTTTATTGCTGTTTTCTTCCATTAAACATGTCATAAAAATAAGATTATTGTTTTGTTTGTTATATTTCAAAAGCCATAAGAGATAGCTTATATATTTAATAATACATCACAAAATAATGCTGTCCAACTGATTGACCATGCAAGCATTAAATTTTGGAGTTGAGAGTTTTATGTGACTGGAATTCATGTGTACTTCTTTTCCCTTTCACATGTGCAAAAACTCATTCTAGGTTCAGTGCTTTGATCTATCTTATCACTCTTCCAGAGTTTAGTTCAATGTAGTACCCTCCAAAGTTACTTAGTCATTGATACCTGTTTGCATTAACTAGTATCAAACCTCCATTTTAACAATTAACTTCCTCTTCATTTTATTAAGTCTACATTTAAGTCATAAATTACTAATATAAATTCCCTTTCCAAAGTGAATGTATTAGACTTGTATATAATTCTGTATCATGAATACACTTTAAATAGAGGCAAATATACTTTAGCTGTGAAAGTAATGTGTAGTGTTAATAAGTGATTCAATTGTACAGGGATATGTTGATCCATTTGTTGGAATGTGATAAGCATAGTCACAGACTATGTTTAAACAAGTTCAAACAAGCATGTTAAAACAGAAAGGACTGAGAATTAAGTTTTAACAATTCGCCAGTATAAATAACACATCTGAACAATTTTCATGTTTAAAAAAAGGGTAACATAATACAGAATTTAAAAACTTACTGTTGAGTTAATTTAAAAACCCGTATCTGTTGCATTTTATCCAGATGTGGTGAAAAACAAATAACAAAAACATAGCCTATTCAGCTAACATTTTCAAACAAATATCCTTAATTAAACTAAATGATGATTGCATTTTTATCAATAAACTTGGCTTGACATTTTTATCAAAAAAGCGCTTTGATATTAGGTTGACCAAAATTATTACATCATTCAAGTTTTACTCTTATTTTATATATATTGACATAATTCTAGACTACAAATGTTTTGAAAATCAGAATTTAATGCAATAATTATATCCAATCGATCTTAAACTCAACAATCAAGTCATCTGAATCAAAAAAATAAAATATACATTCCAAATACAACCAAAAGAGGCAGATTTCTAGAATGACATAGGGAGGTATTTGGCAGGACCTTTTCTTCCCTGTTGCACAACCATTTAACTGAAGAAAATAATTTTTAAAATAATTAAATAAAGGTTTTATATATAGTTATATGGCATGCAGCAAATGAATCAACATTCATTCAAGCTAATCTCCTAAATCTCAGTATGAAAATTTACTATGTTAGTTCCTTCTCATGCTGCTATGAAGGAATACCCAAGACTGAGTAATTAATAAAGAAAAAAGGTTTAATTGATTCACAGTTCTGCAGGCGGGGGAGGCCTCGGGAAACTTCAAATCATGGTGGAAGGCACCTCTTCACTGGGCGACAGGAGAGAGAGTGAGTGTCCAGCAAAAGGGGGAGCTCCTTAAAAAATCATCAGATCTTGTGAGAACTAACTCACTATCACAAGAACATGATGGTGGAAACTGCCCCCATTATTTAATTATATCCACTTGGTCCCTCCCACATGTGGGAATTATGGGAACTACAATTCAAGATGAGATTTGGGTGGGGACACAGCCAAACCATATCATTCCACCCTTGGCATCTCCCAAGTCTCATATTCTCAGAATTTAAAACATAATCATGCCCTTCCAAAGGTCTCATTAACTCAAAACTCCAAGGACAAAGTCTCATTTGTGACAAGGTAAGTCCTTCTGCCTATGAACCTGTAAAATCAAAAGCAAATAAATTACTTTCTAGATACAATGGTGTACAGGCATTGAGTAAATACACCTGTTCCACATGGGAGAAATTGGCCAAAACAAAGGGGCTACAGGCCTCATGTAAGTCCAAAATTCAATAGGGCAGTCATTAAACCTTAAAGTCCCACAGTGATCTCTTTTGACTCCTTGTCTCATATCCAGGGCATGCTGATGCAAGAAGTGGGCTCTCATGGCCTTGGACAGCCCTGCCACTGTGGCTCTGCAGGGTACAATATACAGTCCCCCTCTTGGCTGCTTTCACTGGCTAGTGTTGAGTATCTGTGTCTTTTCCAAACACACAATGCAAGCTGTTGGTGGATCTGCCATTCTGGAGTATGCAGGATGGTGGCCTTCTCACAACTCCACTAGGCAGTGCCCCAGTGGGGACTCTGTGTGGGGGCTCTGACCCCATATTTCCCTTCGGCACTGCCCTAGCAGAGGTTCTTCATGAGGACTGTGCTCCTGCAGCAAACTAAGGCCAAGGTACATCTGGGGGTTCAGGCATTTCCAAACATCATCTGAAATCTAGGTAGAGGTTCCCAAACCCCAGTTCTTGATTTCTGTGCACCCACAGGCTCAGCACCACATGGAAATGGCCAAGGCTTGGGGCTTGTACCTTCTGAAACAATGGCCCCAGATATACCTTGGTGCCTTTTAACCCTGGCTGGAATTGAAGCAGCTGGGATTCAGGGTACCAGGTCTCAAGGCTGCACAGAGCAGGGGTGCCCTGGGACCGACCCAGGAAAGCATTTTTTTTTCCTAGGTCTCCAGTCCTGCGATGGAAGTGGCTGCCTTGAAAGTCTCAGACATGCCCTGGATACATTTTCCCCATTGTCTTGGTAATCAACATTTGGCTAATTCTTACTTCTGCAAATTTCTGCAACTGGTTTAGATTTCTCCTCAGAAGACAGGGTTTTCTTTTTATCATATCATCAGGCTGCATATTTTCCAAACTTTTATCCTCTGCTTCCCCTTGAACACTTTTCCACTTAGAAATTTCGTCTGCCAGATATCCTAAATTATCTTTCTCAAGTTCAAAGTTCCACAGATCTCTAGGCCATAGGCAAAATGCTGCCAGTCTCTTTGCATAGCAAGTGTGACCTTTACTCGAGTTCCCAAGTTTTCCATTTCCATCTGACACTACCTCAGCCTGGACTTCATTGTTCATATCACTATCAGCATTGTGGTCAGAGCTATTCAACAAGTCTTTAGGAAGTTCTGAACTTTCCCACATCTTCCTGTCTTCTGAGCCCTCCAAGTCTCTAGGAAGTTCCAAACGTCTCACAATTTCCTGACTTCTTCTGAGCCTTCCAAACTGTTCCAACCTCTGCCTGTTACCCAGTGCCATAGTTGCTTCCACGTTTTCTGGTATCTTTACAGCAGCACCCCACCACCCAGTACTAATTTACTGTATTAGTCTGTTCTCACACTACTATGAAGAAATACCCAAGACTGAATAATATATTAAGAAAATAGGCTTGTTTGTTTGTTTGTTTGTTTGTTTTGAGATGAAGTCTAGCTCTGTTCACCCAGGCTAGAGTGCAGTGGTGTGATCTCAGCTCTCTGAAACCTCTGCCTCCCAGGTTGAAGTGATTCTCCAGCCTCGGCCTCTTAAGTAGCTGGGATTACAGGCAGCTGCCACAGTGCACAGCTAATTTTTGTATTTTTAGTAGAGGCAAGTTCTGCCATGTTTGCCAGGCAGGTCTTGAATTCCTGACATCAGGTGATCCTCCTGCCTCGGCCTCCCAAAGTGCTGGGAGTGAGCCACTGCAAGCCACTGCACCCAGTCAGAAATGAGGTTTAATTGACTCACAGTTCTACATGGCTGGGGAGGCCTCAGGATACTTAAAATCATGGCTGAAGGCACCTCTTCATAGGGCAGCAAGAGAGAGAATGAATGCCCAGTAAAGAGGGAAGCTCCTTATAAAACCATCAGATCTCATGAGAACTAACTCACTATCATTAGAATAGGATGGGAGAATCTGTCCCATGATTCAGTTATCTCCACCTGGTCCCTCCAATGACACATGGAGATTATGGGAACTAAAATTCAAGATGAGATTTCAAGGGGATACAGCCAAATCAAATCATCATTTGAACCAGGACCTACTCCTTTCCCTCCTCCTGCATGTCAGTATTATAGAAACCTAACTCTGGCCATTCTTTCCTAGGCAGTTAAGGTAAAAAAGACTAGCTTACCTTTTCTCTGGATCCCGGAGTAAAGCTATAATTTCTCCCTGGAAGGGAAGACCACTGGCGCATTTTATTCTACAAGCCTCATGCTACAGTAGCTCTGTTTTGAGTGGGCATGACAAAAGAACTCTTTGCTACCACCCATCCCCTACTTGTAATGTGAAAGCTTTATTCCAAAAGTGCCAAGATGAGAATAATGGGATACAATTGCTCTTGTCTCAGCTTGCTCATGGGATGAATGTTCCATGCATGGGGGGAGACAAACCAATAAGACCAGGGCTCTTACTACTTCAAGGTCCACTCATCCTCATCCCACTTCCTGTGTTCTGTTGTGAGGGTTCTTCCCCGGGAATGAGACAGGCATTCTGTACACCTGATGAGGGGATAGTCATTATTTGAAACAGTACATGAGGAATTCTGTATCTAAGGGCATTGTTCAACACAATGGAAATACTGGGGACAAAATAAGAGAGGATTATGGTAACTCCATAATACAGATAGCAGTAAGTAAAAAGGCAGAGTGACCAGTATTTTGACAGAAAATTAGGAAAATAAGCAAGGAAAGTCCTTCTGAGATCAGATTATCAATTCTGAAGGTATGAAAGTTAGTGAATATGTGCTCAGCTGTATCTACTCAGGAGCATTCAGAGCTAGATATTAGGCAATTGGATATGGAAAATTATTCCCTATGCTGCACTTAAGTCTACAGACAAATGGCAAAAGCCTAACTAGCAATATGGGCTTAACCACAACTTTGGATGAAATGCAGACTGAACAATAAGTTTTTCTGACCCTAGGAAGACCCTAGGAAAGAAATAAATTTGCAATTATCTCTGACAATATGGAAGAACTGATAAATGGCAAAGTTTGCATCCTCCCTAGATTGGTCAAATAGGGAAATCAAAGTTTCTAGTCACTGTGTGACCCAGGAAGCGAAAACATGAACTCCTTAAACTGTACTAGCAAAATTCCAAGCCCAATACCAATCCATTGGTAATGGGTAAAAATGTAATGGCCCAAAATTGCTTAACCATAAATGTTGACAAATAAGTGACTCATACTGATCCAGGAACAATCTCTGGTTGTCCAGACTGGAAGATAAGTTCAAGAAACAAAAATCTGAGCAGGGATATCAGAAACTACACAGTAACGAGGGAGTATACTCCACAAACCAGGTCAGCCAAATCTTACGCATATATGCACATGGCCAAGTAAATAACATATAAATGTCTAATTTTCAAGAAATAATTATGAGTTATACAAAGAAATAAGAAAGTGAACAATATCCGGGGGAAAACACAGGCAATAGAAACTACATTCGAGGGATTCCAGAGCTTGGACTTCGGAGACAAAGACTTCAAAGCAGCTATTATAAATATGCTTAAAGAACTAAATAAATTCTCATCTAAAAATTAAAGAAAGGCATAATGGTACTGTCTTATCCAGAGAAAATAATGGCATATAAACTACAATAAACAACAAAATGGAAATTCTGTAGTTAAAAAGTACAATAACAAAAAAAAATTGATGAGAAAGACTCAGCAGTAGATTTCAGCTGACAGAAGAAAGAAGCAATGAACTTAAAGATAAATCAACAGAGATTATACAATCTAAATAAAGAGCAAACAAAATGAGGAAAACTGAGAAAAACCTCAGAGAAATATGGGATACCATTATTAAGTACACCAATACCTGCATGATGTGACTACCAGAATAGTAAGAGAAGGAAAAAAGAGTTAAAAAACTTTATGCCTGAAATTTCCCAACTTTGGTATAAAACATAAATCAACACATACAAATGAAACGAATTTCAGTATAAAATAAATACATAAAATATTACCCCCAGACATAACATAGTGACAATGTTGAAAGACAATGACAAAAATAAAACCTTAAAAGCACTGAGAAAAATTACTCATACTCATCATATACAAGATAACCCCCCAAAATTAATAGCTTTATTAATCTGTTCAAACTGCCACAGCAAAGTGCAGATATACCTTGTTGTGCTTTCCTTTATTTTACTTCACAGATAATGTTTTTTTTTTTTTTTTTTTAACATATTGGGCAACTCTGTATCAAGCAAATCTGTTGGCACCATTTTTTGACAGTATGTGTTCACTTTGTGCCACATTTTGTTAATGCTTAAAATCTTTCAGATTTTTTTATTATTATATCTTCTATGGCAATCTGTGATGAGTGATCTTTAACGTTACTATTGTGATTGTTTTGGAGCACCACAAACTGCACTCATATAGAATGGCAGACTAAATCTATAACTGTTTGCAGTTTTACTGCTCCACCAAACAGCCATTTCTTTATCTCTCCTTGATCCTCCCCACTCCCTGAGACAAAACAATATCAAAACAAGTTCAATTAATAACCCTACAATGACCTCTACATGTTCAAATGAAAGGTAGAGTCACGTCTTTCATGTTATGTCAAAAGTTAATAATGATTAAGCCTAGTGAGGAAGGCATGTTGAAAACCAAGAAAGGCCTAAAGCTAGACCTCTGGTGACAAATAGCCAAGTTGTGAATGCAAAGGAAAAGTTCTTTAAGGAAATTAAAAGTGCTACTCTAGTGAATAAGCAAATTATAAAAAAGTGAAACAGCTTATTGCTAGTATGGAGAAAGTTTTAGTGGTCTAGATAAAAGATCAAACCAGACACAGCATTCTTAAGCCAATCCCTAATGCAGAGCAAAACCCTAATTCTTTTCAATTCTATGAAGGTTGAAGGCTGAAAGGTGCAAAAGCTTTAGAATACAAAAACTGCAATTACTTTTGCACCAACCTAATAGTTCAAAGCTAGCAGAAGTTTGTTTATAAGGTTTAAAAAAAGAAGCCATGTCCATAACATAAAACTGTAAGGTATTGCAGCAAGTACTGATATAGAAGCTGCAGGAAATTATTCAGAAGATATAGGTTCTCTACAGAGAAGTCAATGCCTGGATTCAAACTTCAAGAGACAAACTTATTAGCAGGCAACATAGCTGATGATTTTAAGTTGAAGCCAGTGCTCATTTACCATTCGGAAAATCATAGAGGCATTAAGAGTTATGCTAAATCTCCTCTCCTATATTCTATAAATGGAACATCAAAGCCTGGATGACATATCTGTGAGTACTATGGTTTACTGAATATTTTAAGCCCACTGTTGAGACCTACTCCTTAGAAAAAAAAAATTCATTTTAAAATGTCACGGCTTATTGAAAATGCACTGTCACCCAAAAGCTCTGATGGAAATGTATAAAGAAAGTAATGCTATTCTCATGCCTACTAACACAACATCCATTCTGCACCCCAGGGATAAAGAAGCACTTTTGAATTTCAAGTCTTATTATTTACAAGTACATTTACAAGTACATTTCCTAAGAGTAGAGTCATTATAGATAGTGGTTCTTGTGATGAATCCTATGACCTCACTTAAACTTAATTGAATATTAATAGACCCTATCACATGCATTGGGGATTAGGACTTAATGGACCCTATTATATACACTGAGGATTAAGACTTCAATACACAAAGTGTGGGAGGAAACAGTTCAGCTCATAAAATAGCTGATTTATATATTCAGAAACAGTCGAAGTGAAAAGGCAATGTGATGACATGTTCAAAAGTGCTAAAGTCAAAATAGTCAAGAATCATAAAAACAACAAAGCTATCTTTCAAAAACAAAGGTGAAGTAGACACTACCAGATAAACAAAAGAAGAGATAATCTATTGCCAGAGGATCCACCTTAAAAAAAATTCTAAAGAAATTCTTCTGGCTGAAAGCAAGTGACAACACATTCATTTAATCCCTAAGAAAAGACAGAGTGCCAATAAATAAAATTAGGTAGATAATTAAGTTGCCCATCCCAATCGATGACTTAGTTATTTCTATGTTCACAGATATTCACGTTTTGCTTTCTGCTGTAACATAAAAATGTAAAAGACAATATAATTGAATTTTCTTCTTTTTTCTTTTCTTAACTGATTTAAAAAGCAATAGCTTGAAGTATATATTTAAATATGTATATGTATATATATGTATTGTTGGAATCATAGCATATGGAAATGTAATATATTTGACAATAAGAGGAGACGATTGTGAACATACCATTTTTGAAGTAAATAATGACAGGTTGTAATGTGAATTCAAATAAAAAATAAAGTCAGAGATTATAAGAATATTAATTTAATAAACAGTGCAAATATTTATGTACTCTTATTTTCTCAACTTTTGTAAAATATGTAAAATTTCAAAAAATGGTAATTATCACAATATATTACCATTTAATTATCACAATATATCACATTTAAGTCTTTAACCCATATGAGTTAATTTTTGTATAAGGTTTAAGAAAAGGGTCCAGTTTCAGCTTTCTGCATATGGATAGCCAGTTTTCCCAACACCATTTATTAAACAGGAAATCCTTTCTCCATTGCCTGTTTTTGCCAGGTTTGTCAAAGATCAGATGGTTGTAGATGTGTGGTGTTATTTCTGAGGCCTCTGTTCCATTACATTGGTCTATATATCTGTTTTGATACCTGTAGCATGCTGTTTTTGTTACTGTATCCTTGCAGTATAATTTGAAGTCAGGTAGAGTGATGCCTCCAGCTTTGTTCTTTTTGCTTAGGATTGTCTTTGCAATGTGGGCTCTTTTTTGGTTCTATATGAAATTTAAACTATTTTTTTTCCAATTATGTGAAGAATGTCAATGGTGGCTTGATGGGGATAGCCTTGAATCTATAAATTACTTTGGGCAGTATGCCTATTTTCATGATACTGATTCTTCCTATCCTTCAGCATGGAATGTTTCTCCATTTGTTGGTGTCCTCTCTTATTTCCTTGAGCATTGGTTTGTAGTTCTCCTTGAAGAGATCCTTCACATCCCTTGTAAGTTGTATAACTATGTATTTTATTCTTTTTGTAGCAATTGTGAATAGTTCACTCATGATTTGGCTCTCTGTTATTAGTGTATAGGAATGCTTGTGATTTTTGCACACTGATTTTGTATCCTGAGACTTTGCTGAAGTTGCTTATCGGCTTGAGGAGATTTGGGGCTGAGATGATGAGGTTTTCTAAATATGCAATCATGTTGCCTGCAAACAGGGACAATTTGACTTCCTCTTTTCCTTATTGTATATTGTTTATTTCTTTCTCTTGCCTGCTTGCCCTGGCCAGAACTTCTAATACTATGTTGAACAGGAGTGGTGAGAGAAGGCATCCTTTCCTTGTGCTAGTTTTCTAAGGGAATGCTTCCAGATTTTGCCCATTCAGCATGATGATGGCTGTGGGTTTGTCATAAATGGCTTTTATTATTTTGAGATACGTTCCATCTGCATCTATTGAGATAATTGTGTGTTTTTGTCATTGGTTCTATGTATGTGATGGATTATGTTTATTGATTTGCGTGTGATGAACCAGCCCTGCATCCCAGGAATGAAGCTGATTTGATCATGATGGATAAGCTTTTTGATGTACTGCTGGATTCTCTTTGCTAGTATTTTACTGAGGATTTTCGCATTGATGTCCATCAGGGATATTGACCTGAAAGTTCCTTTTTTTGTTGTGTCTCTGTCAGGTTTTGGTATCAGGATGATGCTGGCCTCATAAAAATGAGTTAGAGAGGGTTCCCTTTTTCTCTTGTTTGGAATAATTTCAGAAGGAATGGTACCAGTTTCTCTTTGTACCTCTGGTAGAATTCATCAGTGAATATGTCTGGTCCTGGACTTTTTTTTTAGTATGTAGGCTATTAATTGCTGCCTCAATTTCAGAACTTGTTTTTGGTTTATTCTGGGATTTGACTTCTTCCTGGTATAATGTTGGGGCATGTATGTGTCCAGGAATTTATCCATTTTTTTCTAGGTTTTCTAGTTTATTTGCATCGAGTTGTTTATAGTATTCCCTGATGGTAGATTGTATTTCTGTGGGATTGGTGGTGATACCCCCCTATCATTTTTTTATTGCATCTATTTGATTCTTCTCTCCTTTTTTCATTATTAGTCTGGTCAGCAGTCTATCTATTTTGTTGATCTTTTCAAAAAACAAGCTCCGGGATTCATTGATTTTTTGAAGAGTTTTTCATGTCTCTATCTCCTTTAGTTCTACTCTCATCTTAGTTACTTCTTGTCTTCTGGTAGCTTTTGAATTTGTTTGCTCTTGCTTCTGTAATTCTTTGAATTGCAATGTTAGGGTGTTGATTTTAGATCTTTCCTGCTTTCTCTTGTGGGCCTTTAGTGCTATAAATTTTCCTCTACATACCATTTTAAATGTGTCCCAAATATTCTGGTACATTGTGACTTTATTCTCACTGATTTCAAAGAACATCTTTATTTCTACCTTAGTTTACTTATTTATCCAGTAGTCATTCAGGAGCATGTTGTTCAGTTTCCATGTAGTCATGCGGTTTTGAATGAGTTTCTTAATCCAAAGTTCAAACTTGATTGCCCTGTGGTCTGAGAGACTGTTCGTTGTTATTTCTATTCTTTTGCATTTGCTGAGGAGTGTTTTACTTCCAATTATGTGGTCAGTTTAAAAAAAAGTGCGATGTGGTGCTGAGAAGAATGTATATTCTGTTGATTTGGGGTGGAGAGTTCTGTAAATGTCAATTAGGTTCTCTTGGTCCAGAGCTGAGTTCAAGTCCTGAATATCTTTGTTAATTTTATATCTCGTTGATCTGTCTAATACTGATAGTGGGGTAAAGTCTCCCACTGTTACTGTGTGGGATTCTAAGTCTCCTTGTAGATCATTAAGAACTTGCTTTGTGAATCTGGGTGCTCCTGCATTGGATGCATATATATATTATAAATAGTTAGCTCTTCTTATTCTATTGATCCCTTTACTATTATATAATGCCCTTCTTTGTCTTTTTTTTTATCTTTGTTGGCTTAAAGTCTGTTTTATCAGAGACTAGATTGCAACCGCTGTTTCTTTTTGCTTTCTATTTGCTTGGTAGATATTCTTCCATGCCTTTATTTTGAGCCTATGTGTGTCTTTGCTTGTGAGATGGGTTTTCTGAATACAGCACACTGATGATTCTTGGATCTTCATCTAATTTGCCAATCTGTGTCTTTTAATTGCGGTATTTAGCCCTTTTACATTTAAGGTTGATATTTTTATGTGTGAATTTGATCCTGCTATTATGATGATAGCTGGTTATTTTGCCCATTAGTTGATGGAGTTTCTTCATAGTGATGGTGGTCTTTGTAATTTGGTATGGTTTTTGCAGTGGCTAGTACCAGTTTTTCCTTTCCATGTTTAGTGCTTCCTTCAGGAGCTCTTGTAAGGCAGGTCTGGAGGTGACAAAATCTCTCAGCATCTGCTTTTCCATAAAGGATTTTATTTTATCTCTTTCACTTATGAAGCTTGGTTTGGCTGGATATGAAATTCCTTTCTTTAAGAATGTGGAATATTGGCCCCCACTCTTCTGGCTTGTAGGGTTTCTGCAGAGAGATCTGCTGATGGGCTTCCCTTTGTTGGTAACCTGATCTTTCACTCTGGCTACCCTTAACATTTTTTTTTCCTCATGTGAACCTTGGTAAATCTGATTATGTGTCATGGGGTTGCTCTTCTTGAGGAGTATCTTTGTGGTATTCTCTGTATTTCCTGAATTTAAATGTTGGCCTGCCTTGCTAGATTGTGGAAGTTCTCCTGGATATCCTCAAGAGTATTTTCCAACTTCGTTCCATTCTCCTTATCTCTTCAGGTACACCAATCAAACATAGATTTGTTCTTTTTACAAATCCCATATTTTTTGGAGGTCTTGTTCATTTCTTTTCATTCTTATGGCAACATGGCCAAATAGGAAGAGCTCCAGTCTGTAGCACGCAGTGAAATGACACAGAAGGCCGGTGCTTTCTGCATTTCCAACTGAGGTAAACAGTTCATCCGATTGGGACTGGTTGGACAGTGGGTGCAGCCCAAGGACATAAAGCCAAGGCAGGATGGGGCATTGCCTCACCTGGGAAGTGCAAGGGGTAGGCGAACTCCCTCTCCAGAGATGTTGATCACCACCTGTGGAGGTCTTTCTTGTCGACCCTGTCTTAGTGATGGATGAATGAAATATACTGTCACACCCAGTGCAGTGATTTGAGTGTGGTAGGAATTTTTGTCAACTACTCTGAGAGGGCACTTGCAGCTAACAGACCCCCACTTGCTGCTCCTCCTCACATTTATTCAGTATAGGTCTAATAACAGAGGTTCTAAGTCAACATGCTGGTGACAAGAATGGCTTTACAAATGATAAAAGGTTTTAGTTCTGGGGCCCAGGATAAACACCATTAATGGGTAATTCCTCTTCAACCTCCTCTGAGAAGGACATCCAGCACAAAGTTTACATGAATAAACAAATTAAAGCATGAACAACAGAATGTAGAGTAAAAAGACTTAACCAGGGAAGCTTTTATTATCCTTAATCTACGCTATAACTTCATGCTCTAACGTAAGAACTGGCTATCTTCAGCCTGTTCCGTAAGTTAATAAAAACCTTTCAGCTTTCCAAAAGGTTTGAGACTATAATCTGTAACTATCCACAATATTCCTTTTAATATTTTCCAAGCCACGCTGAGTAAATCCTAATACTCTCCTAGCCAAGGGAGGCCACTGGGGACTATCCCATGCACTCCAGCCCAGATACTGTACTTTTCCCATGGTCTTCACAACTTGCAGATCAGGAGATTCCCTCAGGTGCCTATACAACCAGGGCCCTGGGTTTCCAGCACAAAACTGGGCAGTCGTATGGCCAGACATTGAGCTAGCTGCAGGAGTTTTTTGTTTTATATTTTGTTTTTTATAACCCAGTGGCTTCTGAAACACCAGTGAGACAAAACCCTTCACTTCCCTATGAAGGGGGCTGAAGCCAGGGAGCCAAGTGGTCTGTTTCAATGGGTCCCTCCACTCCATGGAGCCCAGCAAGCTATAATCCACTGGCTTGAAATTCTTGCTGCCAGCACTGCAGTCTCAGCTCTACCTGGGATGCTTGAGCTTGGTGGGTGGAGGGTCGTCTGACATTGTCAAGGCTTGGGTAGGCAGTTTTACCCTCACACTGTGAACAAAGCCACCAGGAAGTTCAAAATGAGCAGAGCCCTTCACTGCTCAGTAAGGCCGCTGCAATCAGATTGCCTCTCTAGAGTCCCTCCTCTCTGGGCAGGGCTTCTCTGAAAAACAGGTAGCAGCCACAGTCAGGGATTTATACATAAAAGCCCCACCTCACTGGGACAGAGCACCTGGGGGAAGGGGTGGTTTTGGGTGCAGCTTCAACAGACTTAAGCGTCCCTGCCTGGCAGCTCTGAGGAGAGCAGTGGATCTCCCAACACAGTGTTCAAGCTCTGATAAGGGACAAACTGCCTCCTCAAGTGGGATGAACCCCATGTATCCTGACTGGGAGACACCTCCCAGCAGGGGCTGACAGACACCTCATACAGGAGAGCTCTGGCTGGCATCTCATGGGTGCCCCCTGGACAAAGCTTCCAGAGGAAGGAACAGGAAGGAATCTTTGCTGTTCTGCTGCCTCTGCCAGTGATATCCAGGCAAACAAGGTCTGGAGTGGACCTCCAGCAAACTTTAGCAGACCTGCAGCAAAGGGGTCTGTTAGAAGGAAAACTAACAAACAGAAAGGAATAGTATCAACATCAACCAAAAGGATGCCCACTCAGGCACCGCCTCTGTATGTTACTGATTTCAAAGACCAAAGGTAGATAAAGCCACAAAGATGGGGAGAAACCAGCTCCAAAATGCTGTAAATTCCAAAAAGAGAACACCTTTCTCCTCCAAAGGATCACAATTCCTCTCGAGCAAGAAAACAAAACTGGACTGAGAATGAATTTGATAAATTGACAGAAGTAGGCCTCAGAAACTGGGGACTAACAAACTCCTCTAAGCTAAAGGAGCATGTTCTAACCCACTTCAAGAAAGCCGAGAACCTTGAAAAAATGTTAGATGAATTGCTAACTAGAAAAACCAGTTTAGAGAAGAACATCAATGACCTGATGAAGCTGGAAAACACAGCACAAGAACTTTGTGAAACATACACAAGTATCAATAGCTGAGTCAATCAAGCACAAGAAA
>NW_016107361.1:9280413-9328282 GCF_001604975.1 Cebus imitator
AAGAGGTTAAAAAAAAAAAAAAAGATGACAAGGATATACTATAAGCATCTTCTGGCTAAATATGTAGATTAACTAAATGAACTCTAGACAAGTCACTAGAAAGAGCCATAATCTCCAAACATGGCTAAAGAGGAAGAATGACATGGTTTGGCTCTATGTCCTCACATAAATCTCACCTTGAAATGTAATAATCCCCACGTGTCATGGGAAGGACTTGGTGGGAGGCAATCAAATCATGGGGGCAGGTTTTCCCTATGCTGTTCTCATTATAGTGAAAAAGTCCCATAAGATCTGATGGTTTTACAAAGGGGCATTCCCCTGCACATGCCCTCTTGCCTGCCACCATGTAAGATATCTCTTTGCTCTTCCATGGTCTTCTAGCATGATTTATGAGGCCTCCGCAGCCATGAGGAACTGTGAGTTCATTAAACCTTTTTTCTTTATAAATTACCCAATCTTGGGTATGTCTTTATTAGCAGCATAATAATGGACTAATACAGGAAATTGGTACCATGAGTGGAGTGCTGCTATAAGGATACATGAACTACTAGAAAAAATATCAGAATAGGTTTATAATAAGTTAAAAGTTTGATTTAGTAACAAACAACTTCTCCCAAAACCAGATTAATGGCTTCACTAGTGAATCCTACTAATATTTAAAGAAGAGTTAATAACAACTCTCAAAATTGTCAAAAAATTTAAGAGGAAAGAACATTTCTTAACTTGTTCTATCAGGCCAAAACTGATACTAAAACTAAGAAAGTATCAGAAAAGAAAACTATAGATTAATATGTCCAGTACTTTTAGATACAAAAATCCTCAACAAACTCCATGAAATCAATTAAAGCAAGATTTAAATGAGATTATGCAACATGACCAAATTGGACAGATATGAAAAATGAAAGGCTGGTTTAACAGAAGAAAGCCAGTCAATGTAACACATCATACTAAAAGAATAAAAAATTAAAATTCAATTGGTAAAATCTAACAACTTTTCATTACAAAATAGAAATGGAAAGGAACTTCTCCAACCTGATTAAGTGTATCTATGAAAATCCCATATGAAAATATGCCATGGTGCAAAGCAATGAATTTTCTTCTAAAATCAGAAGCAAGTTAAGGATATCTATTTTCACTACTTCTGCATATGGGAGGTATAACCACGGCAATTTTTCAAGAGAAATAAACAAAAGTCATAGAAACTAGAACGTATGTCATAAAATTATTGCTAGTTGCAGATGACATGATCTCATATATAGAAAATTTTAAGGAATTTAATTAAAAATATTAGAACAAATAACCAAATTTAATGAAGTTCTAGGCCACAGGATGGAAATATAAAAATAAAATAACGTCTATGCAGAAAAAATGAAAAAAGTACAAATATGGAGGAAGTAATTCTATTTCTAAGAGCCTCAACAAGAATAAAATACAGAATAAACTTGACAAACAATGCAAAATTTGCATACTGATTACCACAAAACATTGTTGAAAAAAATTAAGAAGATCCAACTAAATGAAAAGGCGTTTCATGAGAAAGAATTGGTAGATTTAATGTTAAAATGACAGTATTACCCCAAATGTTCTATAGATTTAAGAAAATGATTACAAATATACCAGTTGTCTTTTTGCAGAAAATGTCAAATAAATTCTAAAACATGCAAGTGCAAAAGATACATGATAGCTAATACACACTCAAAAGAGAAGAACAAATTCAGAGGACTCGTATTTTCCAATATCAAAATATACTACAAACCTACGCTAATTCAGACCATTTAGCACTGATGTAAGAATAAACATACATTCCAATGGAATAGAATTGAGAATCTGGAAGTAAATCCTTACATTTAAGATTCATTGATTTTCAATGAGGATAACAAATCAATCTAGTTGGGAAAAAATTTTCTCCTCAGCAAATGTTGCTGGGATAACTGGATATCCATAAGCAAAAATGTGATGTTGACTGCCTATTTCGTACCATATATAAAAATTACTGAAAATGTATCATAGACCTAAATGTAAGAGCCAAAATTCTAAACCTTTTAAGAATGAATTCATAGTAAGTCATGATGAAAGTTTACAAAAGATTTTCTTAGTTGTGACACCAAAATCCCAAGCAACAAAGGAAAATAGATAAATTGAACTAAATTTAATTTTCAAATTTTTATGTTGAAAATAGCTACATAAAATTAACTACATCACTTGATGAAAGAGAAAAAACCACAAAATACCACATTAGAAATCATACATGTGACAGGGACTTGTCTCCAGAATATATAAAGAGTATTTATAGCTTAATAATAAAAAGGCAAATAACCAATTCAAAATTGAGCAAAGGATCTGACTAGACATTTATCCAAAGTAGACATATGAATGGCCAATAAATACAAGAAAATATACTCAAGATCATTAGTCATGAAGGAAATGTAAATCAAAGCCGCAATGAGATATCACTTCAATCCTACTAAAATCACTACAGTATAGTAAAATATACTAATTTCTTAGTAAGTTTTTAAAATGTAAGTCAATCTATAATAGAATTATGTATTTATTGAATAAAGATTGTTTAAATTTAATAAAATAAATATTGTACAAATAATACAGATTTTAGACACCATTCCAACTGGCTATCAGTATCCCCTTAATTCAGTTTTAGAAGTGTTGTTTTTTATTTGTGTGATGCCAGGATTTCACAAATTCCCTGAACTATAATGTGCACATTATATCATATTCCAAATACCTTACATAAGTCCTTCCATTTACTTTTACTCACTGATAGCAACCTCCTCAATCCTCCTCTAAAAGTGATAAGATTTTATATTTTAAAGCAAGTGAAAATTTTAAGATTACAAACAGAGTTTATCTCATTTCTACTGTATTTTTAACAATGTGAATACCATGCTTCTGGAAGCAACAGGGGCTCAAAAAAATCACAATGTAGACCATAAATCTCTAGAACATATCATGTGGCTATTTCTTTTATTAATATCTTTTGACAGGGAAACTGTCTCTCTTCTCAGTTTAAACTATAGAGCCAGGCACTGTTCTAACTCTTTAAAGATTATCTTTACCTACTTTTTTTCCCCACTCAATGCTTTCCTTTCATCGTCCTTTTCCACTAAACTATAAAGTTTCTGCTGACTCCTCTGCCACTCAGATAGTGTTTATTTTGGGACTTTAATACCCCTTTCTCAATCTAAAAATGTTTCAGTCTCCTCTAACTCTTCTAGGGTTATAATTTCAAATCTACAGATCAGGGAAATGCTGATTTTCTTTTAAGTTGTGTTAATCTTTATAGTCTTAAGTTCAACAAGCTTTGTCTATTACTAAATTTCCTATCTTTCTTCCTAGAAAATATAATCAAGAACTAGCATCATACAGCTAAAGCTGAAACCTCCTGAGCACTGTGACTAATAATTACACATCTAGTCACCATTTATTCTTCCATTTTTATATGCAGATGCCACTTCTTCCATCAAGAGCTCTTGTCTATCTCCTCTTTCATAGATTCTGGACTGGCCATGGGATTTACTTCTATCAATAGATTTTTATCAATTGACACTAATGCAGCGTCAATTTCAGTATTGCCCTTAAGACGTCTTGCAACTTTACATTTCAATTTCTTGGAACCCTGAGGTAACAGGTTAAAAAGGTATAGCTTCTCTGCTATAAAAAATAAGCAAAGAAAAAAAAATAAGCAAAGAAAAAAAATGAGTTGCTTGGCCAGCTCATAGCTGGTTCAAGCACAACAGCGAAGGCAACTTTTATGTGAGCAATGACCTGTTAGCTATCTCAGTTCCAGTCAAGCACCCAACCAAATATACTGCATGAATACCCCAGCCCATCATGTGGAGCCCAAGTTGCAGATTCATGGGCAAATAAACGGTTGTTAATTTTGACACTGTATCAGAGTATTTTGTTAAACAGCAATAGATAAGCAAAACATGCACAAAAAAATAACTCAAAAAAAAAAAAAAAGAAAATTTAGAATGTTTGCCATAAGAAAGAACTATTATAATTAAGATTTTAGGAACTTAGAGAAGAATCTTGACATTGATCCACTGGTCTTTTTTAAAAAGATTGTATACATATAAAAAGATACACTGTAGAAAATCAGTGAAATTGGAACATAATGCACAGAAAGATCATGTTGATGTTTTCTCTTAAAAATTTGAATCATTACAGTCAATACAAAAATGAAGTAAAAAAAAGTATATAAGAAAGAGTGGTTGATTATTGATCATAATGTCACAATAAGCTTTTTCAATCTAGCAAAGAATAACTGGAAAATAAAAATGTATAATAAATTTATCTATAGGTTAACTTTGATAATTACCAGGATGCATAGAAATGAGAGCTGAAGCAAATGGAAACCTCTCCTTTATTATTTTTCTAGAAATGACAATGTAGCATTCTTCTCAATTAGAAGCTTTTGTTCATCCTAGTAATTTTCAACAATAAAAAATAAAATTAAAAAAAGAAAAATAAAAAAATAAAATTATTGATGATAATGCTAGTTATCAATTGCTGCATAAAAAATTACCCCAACACTTCATAGCATAAATAGGCAGACATTTATTATTTCATGGCTTCCATGGGTCAGAAAATTCAGCTTGGCTTAGCTGGATGCCTCTGCTTCAATGACTCTCTAAAAGTTGTGATCAAAGGATCAGCCAGGGTTGGTTCTTATATGAAGACTCTATGGGAGTAGGATCTGATTCTAAACTCATTCACGTAAATGCTGGTGGGATTTTAAGACTTATGAGCTATTGGACTGAGGGCCTCAACTCAGTCCAATGGGGTTATTTGGTCAAAGAGTTTGCTTAGTTCCATATTCTCTAAGGCTTTATAGGGCAGCTACCTTCCTTCCAAGTTAGTGAGTAAAAATATCAGTGAGCATGCAAAGTGGAGGTCACAATCTCTTTATAACCTATGCCAAGAAGTAACCTTCCATTGCTTCTGCTAAATCCTGTTTATTAGAAACAAGTCAGTAAGTCTAGCCTACATTTAAGGGAAGGGAATTAGAAGAGATCAAGAATACCAGCAGGTGAGGATTATTGAGGCATTCTTAGTACTCCCTAACACAAGGGCTCTCTCTCGCTCTCTCTCTCTCTCTCTCTCTCTCTCTCTCACACACACACACACACACACACACACACACACACACACACACACACGTCTTCTAATCATGTATCATCAAATAGCGTAAAACATTAAGTTCAATTTAGCAAGTGAATTAAAACAAGTTATATCAAATTTAGTTTATATTTTAATAATAATAGGACGTTACCTGTTGACAATGTTAGGTTTTATCTTTTATAACTGATCTTAGGAAAGAATATTATTTACTTCAATATAGACATTTATAAAAATTATATTAAGGTACTAGATTTTCAATATATACCATATATAGTTGTCTCAGGCTAAGAAACTAAATCACAAAAATTCAGACAAAAAGAAGAAAATCGTCATGTTTTGAGGTGATCCAAGCTCTAATATTTCTTGCTTTTAATAGGGAAGATATAGATAGTTGTGGAATAACAACTTCCATGTTTTATTTTGGATGTTGTTCTTTCTACATATTTGGTGCATTTTAGCACATTTAGTTGTGGAGAANATTTTAAAAACCAACACTATAAATCTAGAAGAACACATAAAAATGTATTTACAACTTTTGGGATAGGGAGGACACATAAAACACAAACACTTATTTCAGGTAATAAATAAATTGGTTTTTAAAACTATGTAAATCAGAAAGCAATTAACAAAATGGCAGGAGTAAGTCCCTGCTTATCAATAACAACATTGAAAGTAAATGAATTAAACTCTCCAATCAAAAGATATGGTAAAAAAAAAATCAAATGATCTGTTGTATGTAAGAAACACACTTCATTTATAAAGATACACATAGTAAGAAAATAAAGGGATAGAAAAAGATATTTTATGTCAATGAAAACCAAAAGGAAAGCAGGAGTAGCTATATTTAGACAAAATAGATTTCAAGACAAAAGCTGTAAAAAAAGACAAAGAAGGCCATTGCATAATGATAAAAGGATCAATTCAGCAAGAGGATATAATGATTGTAACTATATATGTACCAAACAGTGTAGCACCTAGATATATAAAAAATATTATTAGAGCTAAAGAGAGAGACAGATGCCAACCTAATAGAGGTTTACAGAATATTTCATTCAACATCTGCAGAGTACAAATTCTCCTCAGCATATGGAACATTCTAAAGTATATATCACAGGTTAGGTCACAAAACAAATATTAAAACATTAACAATAATTGAAATGATATCAAGCAACTTCTCTGACCACAAAGGAATAAAACTGGAAATTAATAACAGGAAGAATTTGGAAACTATACAACCAGGTGGAAATTAAACAATAGGATCCTGAATGACCAATGGGTCCACAAGAAATTAAGAAAAAAATTAAAAATTTTTTGAAATAAGAATGGAGACAAAATATCAAACCTACATGTTACACAGTGAAAGCAATACTAGGAGAAAAATTTATGGCTACACCAAAAATGTAGTGCCTACCTCAAAAAAGAACAGCTTCAAATAAGTCATATGATGCATCTTAAAGAACTAGAAAAGCAAAAGCAAACAGAACCCAAAAATAGTAGAAAATAAATTACGATATTAGAGCAGAAATAAGTGAATATGAAATGAAGAAAACAGCACCAAACATTGATCAAACAAAAAGTTTTCTTTTTGAAAAGATAAACAAAATTGACAAATTTTTAGTCAGACTAACAAAGATAAAAAGAGAGAAGCTCCAACTAAATAAAACCAGAATTGAAAAAAGGAGACATAACAATTTATACTACAGAAATTCCAAGGATCATTAATGGCTACATGATTGTAGCCAACTATGTGACAATAAAATGAAAAATTAAGAAGAAATGGATAAATTCCTAGACACATACAATCTGCCAAGATTGAACCATGAAAATCCAAAACATCAAAAAACAAGTAGTGAAATTGAATCCTTAATAAAAACTCTCCTAGTAAAGAAAAGCCTGGGATCCAATGGTGTCACTGCTGAATTGTATCAAACATTTTAAGAAGTGATACTAATTCTACTGAAACTGTTCTGAAAAATAGAGGAAGAGTGAAAACTTCCAAAATCATTCTATGAGAACGGTATTACTCTGATACCAAAACCAGACAAAGACACAAAAAAAAAAAAAAAACACCTACAGGCCAGTATCTCTGAGAAATATTTACGCAAAAATGAACAAAATGCTAGCAAACTAAATTCAACAATACATTTAAAAGATTATTCATCATGACCAAGTGGGATTTCTCATAGGAAAGCAGAAATGGTCCAACATACACAAATCAATAAATGTGATATATCATATTGACAGAATAAAAGATAACCATATAATCATTTCAATTGATGTAAAAAAGCATTTGGTACAAATCAACATTTCTTCACAATAAAAATTCTCAAAAAACTGGGTATAGAAGGAAGATACCTCAACATAATAAATGTCATGTATGACAGTACCATGGCTAGTATCATAATGGGAAAAAACTGAAAGCCTTTCCTCTTTGATCTGGAACATGATTATGATGCCATTTTCACCACTGTTATTCAACATAGTACTGGATGACCTAGCTACAGAAGTTAGAAAACAGAAAGAAAGAAAGGGCACCAAAATTGGAAATGAAGTCAAATTATTCTTCTTTGAAGGTCATATTATCTTATATTTGGAAAAACCTAAAGACTGCAGCAAAAAACTACTAGGACTAATAAATACAGTAAGGTTTAAGGATACAAAATCAGCATATAAAAATCATTAGCATTTTTATATGCCNAAACAATTCCATTTCTAATAGATCTGAAATTAATAAAATGCCTAGAAATAAACTTCACTATGAGGTGAAAGGTTTGTATACTGAAAACTATAAAAAACTGATGAAAGAAATTAAACAAGACATACACATAAATGGAAAGATATTTCATGTTCACAGATTGGAGGAATCAGTTTTGTTAAAATGTTCATATTACCCAAAGCAATCTACAGATTCAATTTAATCTCTGTCAAAATAACAATAACATTCTTGACAGAAATAGGGAAAACAATCATAAAATTCATCTGAAACTACAAAAGACCCAGAATATCCAAAGCTATTTTGAGCAAAGAGAACAAAATTGGAGGAATCACATAACCTGATTTCAAATTAGACTACAGAGCTATAACAACCAAACAGCATGGTACTGGCATGTAAACAGATACATAGACAAATTGAACAGAATAAAGGACCAGTAACCAGATCCAAATACCTACAGTGAACTCATTTTTGACAAAAGTGCTAAGCACATACACTGGGGAAAAGATAGTTTATCTTCAATAAATGCTGCCAAGAAAACTGGATATTTGAATACAGAAGAATGAAACTGAACTCCTATCTCCCACCTTATACAAAAAAAATCAAATCAAAATTGATTGAATAATTACATCTAAGATCCCAAACTATGAAATTACTACAAGAAAACTTTGGAAAAACTCTCCAGGACATTGGTCTGGGTAAAAATTTCTTGAGTAGTACTCCACAAACATAGGCAATTAAAGCAAAAATGGACAACTAAGATAGCATCAAGTTAAAAAGCTTCTGCACAGCAAAGGAAACAATCAAGAAAGTGAAAAGATTACCCACACAGTGGGAGAAAATATTTGCAAACTGCCTATCCAACAAGGGACTAATAACCAGAATATATACGGAATTCAAACAACTCTATAGGAAAAAAAAATAATCCAATTAAAAAATGGGCAAAAGATCTGAATAGACATATCTCAGAGGAAGACATACAAATGGCAAATATGCATATGAAAAGGTGCTCAACCTCAGTAATCATTAGAGAAATCCAAATAAAAACCACAATGAGAGATCA
Organism: Cebus imitator; assembly: GCF_001604975.1. Classification (NCBI taxonomy): domain Eukaryota; kingdom Metazoa; phylum Chordata; class Mammalia; order Primates; family Cebidae; genus Cebus; species Cebus imitator. Next base: position 9,289,329 of record NW_016107361.1, read on the forward strand.
TCTCACTTCAGTTAAAATGGCTTCTACCTAAAAGTCAAGCAATAAATGCTGGTGAGGATATGGAGAAAAGAGAATGCTTGTACACTGTTGGTGGAAATATAAATTATACAGCCACTATATGGAACAGTTCAGAGATTCCTCAAAAACTAAAAATAGAGCTACCATACATGTGGGAAATCCCTCTTCTAGATACATGCGGGAAAGAAAGGAAATTAGTATATCAAAGAGATGTCTACAGTCCCAGGTTTGTTGCAGTACTGTTCACAATTGTCAAGATTTGGAAGCAACGTAAGTGTCTATCAAAAGATGAATGGATAAAGAAAATGTAGTACATATGCACAATGGAGTACACTTCATTCCTAAAAAATGAGATCCTGTTATTGGCAACAACTTGGCTACAACTGGAGATCATTATGTTAAGTGAAGCAAGTCAGACACAGAAAGACAAACATCACATGTTCTCACACTTTTTGTGGAATCTAAATATTAAAACGATTGAATTCATGGACATAAAGAATAGAATAGAAGGATGGTTTCTAGACACTGGCAAGGGTAGTTGTGGGGCAGAGTGGAGGTGGGGATGGCTACGGGGTACAAAAATAATAGAAAGAATTAAAAAGACCTAGTATTTGATAGTACACCTGGGGAACTATAACCAATAGTAATTTAATAGTGCACTTTAAAATGAGTAAAAGAGTATAATTGGATTGTTGTAACTCAAAGGATAAATGCTTGACTGGATAGATGCCCAATTTTCCATGCTGAATTATTACACATTGCATGCCTATACCAACTTATCCCAGGTACTCCGTAAGTATATATACCTATGTACCCATAAAAATTTAAACATTAAAAAATGTGTCATATGTTCATATGATGGCTATTTGTAGGAATGAGGAACGTGAGAATTTGATGGAAAACTATGAGAAAAAATGCATTAGATCTCATTAACAAACGATTATTCTTTTAAAATTGAGAAGATTCTTTATAGTTCCGGAAACTTTAACAGTAAGAATTTTTAGACCAGCCCCCTAATGCTCTGTCCATTATATTTTGACCATAAGATTCTTCCATTTTCTAGTGCTTTGAATGCATTTTTTTAATGTATAACTTTTCTCCACACCATAATTTTGCCTAACTCTCATCCTGACTTGTTCTCCTACTAAATTTGCAAATGAGGGAGAATATCATTGGTTTGTCTACCTTTTTAAACAAGAGCAGGCCTGCAGTTGACTTATGAGCGTATAGATTTGCTGACCTAGGGTAGGTGGCACAATACATATCCAATGAGCCGTGACTGAGGATAGAAAGTGTGGTGCTGCAAAACATGGGCTCTGATGGAATCTGTTTCCAGGAAGGGCCTGTTGACACTGTAGTAATTCTAGTTAGCAAAATAAGTCTAGTTCATTACTAGTTCTTAACCTTTTTTGCTAATTTAGTTCAGGTCCTGTAAATTAAACATCAGGAATGGGACCTGAGATGCTCTCTATTTACACATTTCTAAAGGGCCTATTACATTCAATTATATTTTAAAAGGAGGCACACCTCTTATGACCGGGCATATTAATTATCAGCTCTCCTGTAGAAGATATTAATGGAAATGACATTTAAGAGAAGCACTAGATCAACAAAGAGGAAGACATGTTACCACATAGACCCATGAAACAGATAAATAATAAACGGACAGTTTTGCTAAGCCAGGAGTCTGAGACATGAAATATATGTGTATATACAGCAAGCAAATTAATAAAGGATAGTGAAAAACTATCAAAACCCCTATTTGAGGTTCACGGATAAATATATAAGCAAAGCATGGTAAGATTGCTAAACTATCAATGTTACAAAGAGGGAAAATGGAATATTTGCATGGGCAAAGTAAATTTAGTAGTGTCAAATGAAGAGATGGGGTTAAATAGTTGGAACCTACATTCGTAAGTACAAAGCAGAGGGTTCGTTCTATGGTAAAAACTACACTCTGGGATATTAGAATGCAAAGTAGAAATCCAACTAAGGTTAAGTAACTGTAAGATTGAGCAGATGCTGATGTTGTTATTAAGCTGATTATTTGTAACCCAAAGCTCATTTTATTTCTATGTGCATAAAATGAGAGTTGTCTGGGCTGGAACTGATCCACTAGAGTCTTAGTACCAATACCAGTTGCAAGTCAGAAAAACAGGTAGCCTTTGGGGTCACTCAGACAATACTTAGTGGTCTCAGTCTCTTTCTCCCAGCCCAATTTAGCTCCCATAGCAGTATTTTTTTCACTGGGACAAGGGGACAGGTTCATATCAGATTTAGAACAATTACTTTGGACAAGTGCAGAAAGCACAGGAGACTTTCTGCACTATGCACATCTGAATTACAGGGAAGGCTGCTAAATCCCAGCAAATCTATTTGCATATTGCTGTCCAGTTGTCAGATGGTGTCTCAGTTTATAAATGTGAAAATCAGAGCAGATTTTATTTTCATCAGGATTTCAGACTTACCCATTGAAATACGGCATATCAACAAGGCTCCCTGAGCTTTCATTATCATATATGCATAGCACTGGACCGAAATGCATGTAGAGTTGGAAACAAGCAGCAGGCTTTCCACCGGAGAAAAGTTTCCAAACATGAGATCTTTTCAACAAATTAAGTTGGACTACTTGACATAAGTATAAACTTAGGAGAGGGATTAAAACTATTTTCAAGCAAGCAGTGCAAACGATGAGGAATGTAGGAAATATAATCAAGAAGTATTTTTAAGAGCTTTCCCTCTTACCAACTGACTGCCTAGGATCCATTTACAGACGTTCCTCCCCTTTTCCTTCTTGCTCCACATTTGTTCCCATGGATGCTAGACCATGGCATGGTCTCTGCTTGACCAGTTGTTAAGAGTCTAGCCCCAGAACTTACGAAATTTATAGCCTAGTGCAGACTATAAGTGATTGAACATATATAATCATTTGAGAGCAAAATATCCATCTGTTTGATCAGCGATATGAGAGAAGTATAAATGACTATGTGAATGCAAAAGAAAGAGGTGATAATTTTAAATAGGGGATAGAGGAAGAATATACAAAAAAGACCACTTAAATAGGACTTGGTAAAGTTAATAGGGTTTTTCTAGGTTGATTTTGGGAGGAAAACTATTAGTGAGAATAGAAAGATAACAAAAGATAGTTAAGAAACCTCGGGACCTGTAATGCAGTAACAGTTTGGTATTACCAGAAGATGTATATACACGTGGAAAAAGATGGAGATATTTGATGATAAGCCTAGAAAAGCCAACTGAGTACACCATGGAGAACTTTGATGCCTGTGTTAAGAAATGATAAGAAATAGGATGCTAGGGAAGGTTTTTCACTAAGGAATTAACAAGTTTGCAGCTGTGCTTGAGAAGCACTACATGAAAACTCAGGTGTGTATGTGTATAGCAACACTATTAAGGTTTTCTGCAGCAATGCTGCTGTGCATTTATGCATGTCTCTCTTTACATAACTACACGTGGATATGGCTACAACACTGAGTTCATGTATATTTCATATGAATGTTATATACATATTTTATATATTTTACTTGCAGATAAAATAGTATTTTAGTCAAAATTATTTTTATAATGCAATTTACCTTATTGTGTTGTTTTCTGCCTAAAAGAGATTATTTCAATTCTGTTTTATTCTTATACATTGGGGAGTTTAAATAGTGTAATATCAACCAGGGCTATATTAGAACTACTGGCTTAGAAATGAACATTGGCCAGAAGTCATTAAAAATGGATAGCTGTTTAGTGGTGTGTGGGAAATGAGTTGATGGTCACAGTCCAGTTCCTACTTAACAGGTGTCTACCTCATAAAAACCACTATCATAATCAGCCCTTATTGGCACCCTTATTGCCAGCATGAGGAAAGAAGCCAAGATTTAAGATTGCTTTCTCTTCTCTGTCAGAACTGTGTGGGGAGCTTCCCTTCAACCTATATAATGGCTTTATGTTTTCTTTTGTACAGTATTAATTTCTAAAATAAATTTACTCTCTAAGAAGTCATCTCAAGAGACTGTCATTGACTTCTTAACCAGACAATAATTCATTTTAGAAATAATGTTGTTAGAAGGAAAACATAGAGCTATTATAAAAGGGTATAATGAGAACATTTGAAGAGGTACCATTTCAAATCAGCAGTTTTACAGACAGACATATGTTCCCACCACAGGGACCTGTCCTACTGCTTGAACACCAGAAGCAAATTCATTACTTAAGATCATTAAGGGATCGCATTCAAAGCTAATCATGATTTACAGGGTGAAATCCACAGCTTTACTCAGTGTTGCTTGATTGTGATATTGGATGCCAAAGAATTTGTTTCTCCATGCTTGCTAATATGACATCTCCCATATTTATGATTTCAGCATGAAATCTAATTACAAAGAAATAAGAAATATTCAAACCCATTCAATTGCAATAGAATTATTTAGAACATGCACTTATTGGATACAATGTCAAAATTCATCTTTTGCACAAAGCTGTTTTCATAAATAAAAATATTTTATATGCATTTTGTTGTGCATCTAAATATGATTGCTCCCACTTTGAAAAGATGTTTGCTGCAATGATAAAAGGAAACAATTGGCTTTTTAAAAAGACTTTGTATTATGTTTTAATGGCAGTTGTAACTTCTTTTGAGGAGTGAAAGAATTATGGACTTGAATACATAGCAATAAATTTTATATTACACTTTAGTTGGCCTTTTAATTTCAGAAGAGCAAAACTGCCTGTATAACAAGAAAAATGCATTCAAATATATTTATATGTATTACACAGAAAATAAAAATCATAGAAAAATTCATAAGCATGCATATGCACAATAGATTTTACTCTGTAGAAAATTTATACAGAAAGACTAAACAAAAGAAGCTGCAAGATAGAATTAAAACTATGCAGAATTTGCATTTCTCCCAATAAAATTTGTATAATTGACCTTAGTGAAAACTGTCAACAAAGAAAATATTGAGAATATTCAATAAAACAAAAAAAATTTTTGAATATTAAATATAAAGTATATAGTTGCTTGCTAATTGAATTTTTTTAAAACATAGAAACACACAATTGCTTTTTATAACCCTTTCATTTTTTTACATTGTTTGTGTTTGTTTTATATTCTTGGCAACATATATAAGAACATGAGATGGAGTGCTCTCACAAAAATTGATATTTCGAAATAACTAAAATAAAGTTTCATATATTGGCTTAAATTTTTGACACTATTGCATGTCCATAAAGAGAAAATCCACATACTTTGACAGAAAAGGAATTTCAAAAAATCTCATTTGCAAGTAAGAAAAATTGTCCGAGATTAGAAAACAACTTAAAAGAACAGTCAAAATGTTTATCTGTGTTTACAGTTACCGTTGTATAATAAAAAAGAAGGCTTTTTAAATAATATTATTGTAGTATGTTCTTTTTTGAATTGATCATAAACCAAATTAGACAATTCTTCAAGTATTCAATTGTTTAGTCTACTACTGTTTATCATTCCACCTTTTCTAAAAACCAGTATCCCCTTTACTTAAATATGAGGAAAACTTACTGGGAGTAAGTTTGGAAATCAAGGAAAGATTAAATTGTTGCAATTTTATAACCTTATTGTGGTGTGCATTAAAAAATCTTGTACTTAAACTTTTCTCAACTGAAGTATACATAACATGACAACCTGAGGACTGAGACCACGACTCACATATCTTTGATGAAATCCTACATTGAGCACTATTTCTTACTTTTAATAGAAACTCAATAAAGGTGTATTAATTTTATGTTTGAAGACACAAAATATATAGGAATTCTTCCAAAAGTCACAGGTAGTCTTCCAAATTAAAGCAAAGAAAGACACAAATCTCACTTGGCTTTAAAATTATTTCTAGGCATAAGAATAGAAGCACATTTATTAATTTTACTCTTAAATAAATTGAATATATTATTTTAAAAAGTTTTTCTTGCTCAAGAAAATAAGGGCATGAAGCTTTTATATAACCCTTTATTTTGTGATCGATCCAGATTATCTTTTCAATGTATGACTTTCTATTCTATTTTTAGAGAGAATCGACTGAAAGTGTTATTTTTGTCTAACTTTAAAATTTAATTCTTGAAGCATATTCTGAACATTTAGTGAGTTTCTATGCTTAGTAACTAAAATAATACTTAAATGATACAAAATACTTCATTAAATGATATCTTTATTCTGATTATAATTCTATTCACTGAACAGTTTCTTGTAACTAAAACTTAACACTTATCTGACTTGATATGAGCATGGACAAGAGAGGGTTCATAGTGTACAAAGACAATGTAAAAAGCTGCAATTAGTAGAAGTAATAATCTGAAGCATTACAAAGATTTCACAAAGCTGGTAAGGTCACAGATTCGTTAAAAATCTTTATATCAGCAGCATTTTCTATCATCTTCAAACCCTTAAATTTGTACATCTATCATTTATATTTTCATCTGAATGCCATTCTATGCATTGCTGATCTCTAAAACGTTCCAAAAGTGAAAAATGTTTTCAGGTAGTTTAAAGGCAGATCAGCAAAGTGGTATGGTATGAAACACTTCCAGTTAACTTCTTCAGGCTTGTTTTGCTCTCTACTCAAGCACACCTCAAATGCCGCACCATTCATTGCGATCACTGCAGTATATCCTATGCCTCCTCAAACACTATCACCACCTGTCAAATCTGGCATGAAATAGTTTGCAAGGTTTTTATGTTGATTTTAAGGAATTAGAAGCATCAAGCATGTTATTTATTCTGGGCTTATCTCCTGTAATGTATACAGTTACCAAGAGCACTGGATTGCATCCTGAATAATTTTTTCAGGATTGGCTGCTGAAGTACTATGTTGTTGTCTGGATTAAGGTTGTCTATATATTGCACCAAAATTTGCTTTTATTTAGAAAGACTTCAGGCTGTTAAATAAGTCAATAGAAAATGTAGCTTCTGACAATTACAATTTAAAAGGCTACTTTCCCAAAGTAATGCAGAGTATTCAACATCCTAGTATTTTATAAATGTACTTACCAAATTAGATTGTCATCTCTATTCCTCTTCCAAGGGAAAAAAAAGTATTTCCTATAGATTTGCTTTTAATGTTAATGAAAAACAAACAAAGCCACATAAGTATATAAAGCTATGAGTTGAATTTTTCAAAATAATTTAGGCAGTGAAAATTCGACAGATGCAGTTTCAATATCTTGTATATCAAAAAGTAAAGTAAATTTCTGCAGTGAGAGTTGGGGTAATACAACAAGGAAGAGTGAAGATAAAGCAAAGCAGACACCTGGATGCCAGGGGAAGCCTGAATCCGTGATGGGCTCTCCCACAAGCTCTGTGCTTTGTCCTTGCTTTCTCTGAGTCTGGTGCTCTTTTCTCCAGGCAGCTCTGACCCTTCCTCCCAGCAGAATGTTGAGTGCTGGCCAAGGTCTCATGGTTGGTCCATTCATAGATCTAGCAACAGATCCAGGTCTCATTTTCTTCACAGGTGAATTTAGAGATTGGGGTTATTGTTCCAATATCTCTGAGAACTAGAAGAAAGTTTTGGAAACTTTCTCTGCAAAAAAAGAAAAGCACACAAAACATTTTGGATGAGTTTTAAGCCTATCCATGGCCTCCAAGTTAAAAATCCAGAGATTAGAATACTTTTAAAACATTATATGCATTTCCCTAATATATATAAATAGTGGGGTTTTGGATAATAATAATAATTTCTTTGGTCTTTGCTTTTCTGTAGTTGCAAACCATCTACATTGAGTATACACTGAAGAGTGCAGCCCCAGAAAGTAGACCACCTAAGTAGCAACATTTGTTCAGCCACAAACTTCCTGTGGAACACTGGTCAAGGTACTTACCTTTTCTTTCCTTCATTTCTTTCATTGGTATGTTGTGGATAACAATGTTTATCATATGGATTTACCTGATATAGATTTGCAGCTATTAACTTAGTGTGGCATGTATGTGTGTGAATGTGTATTAACATAGCCAGGAATTTATAAGTATCATGCTTAGAACAGGTCCTAGAAAGTGATAATTGCTCAGTGTATCTTAGATATCACATGTGTATTTTTTAATTCTGGAAATATGCATAAATATAAAGATCAAATACATCTTTCATAATTTTATTTAGGTGTTTTTTTTCTAGAATGTCAAGATTTAGCTTCTTATATTTGAAAATTAACCATATTATCTAATTTGCAGTGTGATATCCTGTGCATTTGCTGTACGATTATGTTTATGGTTTCTAAATAATGCAAAATGAAAGAACGGGTTTTATATCTCCACAGCAAAGAATCAGTAACTATTTTCCAATTTAAAAAAACACTGAAATAAATATTATCCGTAATGCTTAATGTCTATGCAATTACTTTATTTGTAATTAGCATTCTTCCCTTTATAATGTGCCTTGGGATCATGTTCCTCTTTCCCCTTTTTGAAAATAATGTATATCAAGTTTCCTTATTCATATGGCTGGTGGAAAACTTCTTAGATTTATATGTAAGACTCACTGTGTAGTGAGTCTTTTCTAAAATGACTTTCTTCACTGAGCTAATTCATTTTTATTCTTAAGCTTTTCTAAATTGAATATACAAAATTAATATCAACAGATTTCTAACCTATTTCTTTATCTATATGTTTTAGAGCTTACAATCAGATAATACTTCAGATAAGATTTGTTTCAAAATTGTTATACTAGATGCAATTTACTTTTTAACCTTAAGTCCTTCAATATCTCTTTTTCCTTTTCCTTATTTGTCCACTGGTGAAGTGTGACGGATAAAATGTCATTTCTGTTAAACAAGAGCGGCACTTTCTATCCCCACTCTTGCTTACATAGATAATGAAATTAAGTAAAATATAAGCGTGATTGGAAAGAGAAAGTCACATATATTTTCTGCTTAGTAAAACAAAACTGTTTTGTTTTTCTCTGAAGCCATATTTCTTGCTAGACCTATATTCTTTCTTTTCAAAAACAATTATTACTTTCATTATGCACTTCACTCCTTTTCTATGGCCAATTATTTTTTAGGCCCTATAATTTTGCTTTTTTAAAATCCAAATATGAGCCCATCCCTCCCTCTGGCACACATACATATACACTCTATTTTAGGTGCCAGGGCATGTCAATAACATCAATCACCATTCGCACCATCGATCATGCAGCTACGAAGCAGTTGGATGACATCTGCCATAACACCCTTCTGTGCTACGGTAATGCACTTGAATTTTGATGCAGGAAGATATTGGTTTGCAGACTTGTAATCAATCACAGCATCTTTTCAAGCAGAATATCTTGGAGATATAACAGAGAGTTAATCACATATTCTTTGAGTATGTTTGGGCATGAATATAGGAGAGTTCCATATTATAGACTAATATTAAGTAATTAAAATATAATTTATAATTCTCCCAGTAGCCAACATCATATTAATTACCCTTTTAAACTTTAACCCTTTTCTCCACAAATGTCAGTATGTTAAGGTTTTCCTTTATTACAAAATTTTAGGCATTATTTGTGTCTTTCTAAAATGCAAAGATAAAGACAAAGCAGTCCCTATTTAGGGACTCTAGTCACGACCACTTAGTGTATGCATATATTATAGAGCAATATGTTTATTACACTATTGGTGATGGTCTTTGATATACAGGAAAATCATATCATAGCAAATGTGAATAAAACAGCAGATTTTATAAATAGAGGCGGTTGAAATAAATTAAAATACAGTATCTGATAGCATGGTTTAACTTGATTTTATTTGAACCTTGGTCATTATATCTAAAAATGAAGCTTTCTATAATAATATACTTGCTAATTTTTTTAGCTTTTAAGAATTAATTCTTCTAACTTTTTTTAATTTTTTTTTTTTTAAGATGGAGTTGCACTCTATCACCAGGCTGGTGTGCAATGGTGGATCTCGACTCACTGCAGCCTCCGCCTCCTGGCTTCAAGCGATTCTCCTGCCTCAGTTTCCCAAGTAGCTGGGATTACACGTGAGCACCACTATGCCCGGCTAATTTTTCTGTGTATTTTTAGTAGAGACAGAGTTCAGTTTCACCACATTGGCCAGGCTGGTCTCAAACTCCTGATCTCAGGTGATCAGCCCACCTTGGCCTCCGAAAATGCTGGAATTACGTGTGAGCCATGGCGCCCAGCCGCATTATTGATACTTACAGGTTTTTAATACAAAAGATGTTTGCTGCAAGGCTAAGAGCAAACAGCAAAATAATATGTGGTTTCCTGAAAATCTTAGAAATTTGGGGAGTAGAGATACTGTTACTTGGAATAGAGATCTCACACTCATCAACACAATAGCAGTAAACCTGGGAGAAAGCAAAGATATGTTTACCCCCAAGGGGATATTTTATTACACTATACTTCTCAGAATAAAGAGTAGAATATAGATTCCGAAGGAAAAGGAGTAAGGTTGAGTTCAGATCCTAAGGTTCTGCCTCTGCTTCCTTGGGTTAGAAGTTTCTAGGGTGTTGTGTGGTGTAATGATGCAGAGGATCTTTCCTGGCAGTCACAATGCCTGTCATTTGGGGAAAGAGGAGGACAGGAGACTTCTTCTAAGATAACAAAAAAAACCTGTATTTTTATATTTGATAAATTCAGTGTTTCCAGATAGTCTCGGTCTTTTAAAGAAAAGTTAGAATTTGGATTTTATGAGATTTGATACTTAAAATTGGCTAATATTTTAAAGCACTTTGGAGATATGTACATGTATGTGTGTATAATATTAAATACTGGTTTACCAACCACCAACTGCTAATTTCAGTTCAAATTCACAACAGTTTTTCAGTCCAAAAACTCTATGCCCTCTCTGTTTTAGCATTCGTGTTTGAGAAATGTTTACTAAATAATGACCTAATAACTAGCATTAACTTTATATGCCCCCATGGCTGCCTGTTTATCTCTACACTTTTTCCCATACCTTTTTATTGCCTCACAAATTCCCTTCTTTCAAGGAATGCTCACTCAATAACTCACTTAAGTTAGTCTCATCCTTCAAGGCCTGTTTTAAATGCAACCAACTCCGTGAAAACTTTCAGTTTCCTCTGAAGAGAGTTAAGCTATTTTCTTTTGCTTTTGTGTTCCCATCTTGTTACCTGCTTACTTTTAAAATTCTGGCTTAATTTATACCATTTTCATCTTTCCACCATCTTGTAATTACACACTCAGAAAAAAAAAACATTAAATTAAATGAATTACATGTATAAGATTCAAATGTATTTCTTAATTGAGTGGTTTTGTGGTTTGTGAGGCTGCAATGTATTAATCCATGTAACAGGGCTAGTGTAAAAGTCATCTTCTCACAAATATACTGTTAATTTTACATTTATCATGATGCCATCTGCTTTAATCTTACGTGATCACAGAATACAGTGGTCTAACCAATCAAATATTCTGTGTAATAGATGCAATAATTAAAAATATCTGCATATTTCTATACATGTACAAACACACACACACAAGCTCACACCAACTCACCATGACATGACCACTAACCAATAGTTTGCCTCAAATATACTTATCATAATCTGTATTATACTAATTAATTATCCAAAGAAATTTCAAGAATATTTTTCATATGGGCTGTATACTGTACCAAGTGGTTAACATGTTTGGGAACTGATCCACATTTTATTATTTGTTTTGCCCAAATTTTGGTGAGTCTAGTCACAGACTCATTCTTTTTTCCAATGCAGCATGCATTTATAACTATTTATAAGCAAAGACCTCAAGCAACTGGTAAGGTGAAGCAATTTCAATCAGGAAAGCATCTTCCCATCATAGTAGGAAAGTATAGGCAAGGAATGTTTTGCTTCAAAGTGACTATGTCTGCTTCAAATACATAAAGTACCAAAACAGTTCAAGTTAGATCATACTTGTAGGGTTATTGCTGAAAAAAAAACACCCTGAAAACTGAGTTTTGTATATTTATGTAGCATAGAACTAATCACATTATATTGTAATTATTTCTTCGTATGTCTACACTCTGCTTTAGATATTGAGCTGTGCCTGAATATTCTTTATTTCTGTTTCCCCAGAACCACGTTCATGTATAAGACTCTAGGAATTACTCACCCAAGCACTGAATAGATTCATAGATTAATTAATATATGAATCAGGGCAAAGACTGTTTGATAGCAAATGAAAACTTCCTTCTTGACTCTGTTTCAGCGCAACTGAGGCAGGCTACAATAAGGTCTACCTCTGCTACAATTTTAAAAAATAGTGGGAAAATAATATGTAGCCTGAAGTTTTCATTGGAAAAATATTCAAAATATGTGTAAATATTCATTCATTTTTATTCATTCACACTACAGTGATTTATGTTGTGCCTTTCATGGGTTAGGTACAGTATTAGGTGCTAAGGACTATCACAAGGCGTAAGTTAGAAAGACATATATTTAGAGCAGTAGCTCCAATTCGAGATAACACTGGGCTATCAGGGGACATTTAAATTATCTTTTGGCACATTCTGATGTGAAAATTAGGGTAGGGTGCTAATGGGTAAAGATATAAGTTGATGCTAACATCTTACAATTAACAGGAATACCTCTCACAACAAAGGTATGCCCAACTGAAATGTCAGTCAATAGTGCTGAGATTGAGAAATTCTGATTTAGAAGAATCGTGAAGGAGTGTAATAAATACTTAACTTATTTTGTGCTGAAATTGCATAAGTAGAAAATTATCGCCTCTACTTTAGGTGGCCATGGAAAGCTAAGAGAAGAGAAACATTCAGATTGCGGGCTTTAAGTATGTTTTCCAGGAATTAAGTTGATGGAAGGCATAGGAAAGAAATCAACTTTATGCCCCGATGGTTGGCACATAGGGTAGTTAAGATTGTGTGGAATGATGCTGCAGAGTGACACAGGGATCACCTCAAAAGAGAAAAGAAATATTTTCCTTTGCACAACACATTTATACACAGTCATATGACAGAAAATTCTTATTTGTCGTACTTAGGAGAATAGATTGCATTAGGAAGACAATAAGAGAAATGTTGAATAATGTTTTAGCAAAGAAGTAAAATGGGACTTGTTAATTTTTTTTTTTTTTTATAAAAAAAAAAAAAAAAAAAAAAAAAAAAGGAAAATTTTGGGAGCATATTGGAGTGAAGAGACATTGGAATGCAAAAGCCAGGCAAGGTTTATTTTAAAATAAAACTTAAGGAAAATTATCATTGTCAAAAGTAAGGATGTGGCAATAAGAACAGAGTGAAAGGAATAATTCAGGGATAATTAGGAAGAGCAAGTTAAAGTATTTGTAAAAACCATCTCTTAGGTGGAAAGTTATTAAAGAGTTGACACTGATACCATGAGATTGATACCAAGTTCTGGCTTGCCCTATTAATTAAGTATATACAGTTTGTGATAAGATGATTGCACTGGGCTCAGTCAAGTACATGTTGTATTTGTGGTTACTAGACATCATTCAAGTAGAAGTGCTCAGTATCTGGATGTAGAATTCAGGATGTAGTCTTAGTGGAAAAAATTGATTAGGGAGTCATCAGCAAATGGACAGACATCAGAACCATAGGGATGGATACATTTATCTGAGGAAAATATGAAGAACAAAAGTACAAAATAGCCAAAATGAAGTTCAATATGACTGGGTCAGTTTCTGGGAATCCAAACTAAGCCTATGGAGGTTTAGCAGGAACTTTGGTAACTAGATGCAAGGAGTTTGGTATCAACAGAATAAACAAATGATGTCTGACATCTTTTCATTAAATTCATTTTCATGAATAGAACATTAATAGCAAATAAATATAAAGTGATTTTAGGGTACATAAGTGATACTTTATATTTCTACATATGAGAAGAATAAAAGGGATAGTCTCTCTATGCTAAGAAACAAAGAGAGGGATGCCTGGCACTTTGTAGGTGGTTAATAAATATTTTTGAAATGCAAGAATATTTGTAACATGTACAAGAGATATAGCAAACCCATAAAGTTTCTATTAAAATGGAATGTTAAGAAGCTAAGCTACCTGTGGCCTAGGCTAAATTTAATCTCCTACCTGGAATCATCCCACAGCTCTGTGTTTGTTTGTTTTCTTTTAATTTATAAACACCAAAATTCTTTTGGAAACAGAAGGAAAAAATTGTTAGCATAAGATTATAAAAAAGTAGTTGTAATAGATCTCTCAAACTTATTTCTCCTAAGTAAAAGTTTGTATCCTTTGACTAATTACTCCCTACGCACACCCAGCCTCTGGTAATTATCATTTTACTCTCTACTTCTATAGCTCAGTATTTTTCATATTCCACATCTAAGTGAGTTTTTAGCTAAATTTATCATTCCACAATGGATACATATTTCAAAACAACATATTGAATATGATAAATGTACACAAATTTTACCTGTCAATTAAAACAATATTTAATAAATAGTAGATTCAGGATCTTTGCTTTTTCTCATCTCTACTTTTTTCATCTCTTTTATTTTTCGGTTGAAAGGGCTCGAATCTATTCTATATAATTTAGGTGAGAAAAATTGTTTCCCTTTTTTTAATAGTAAACAATACATTTGATTTTTGACAACACAGTTTTGAACGGTGTGAGTCCACTTATAGGCAGATTTTCTTCTACCTCTGCCACCCTGAGACAGCAAGGTCAACCCCTCTTCTTCATCATGCTACTCAATGTGAAGATGAGAAAAATCAAGACCTTTATGATCATCTACTTTGTCTTAATGAATAGTAAATACATTTTATCTCCTTTATGAGTTTTCTTAATAACATTTCCTTTCACTGGCTTACTTTATTGTAAGAATACAGTATATAATACAGATAACCTACAAGATACGTGTTAACAGTCAACAGTGGACTATAAGTAGTTAAGTATTGGAGGATCAAAAATGTATACACAAGTTTTCAACTGTACAGGGCTCAGCACCCCTAACTGTTGTGTTGTTCAAGGATCAACTGCACTTTGTTATAAAGTAAAGCAATCTCAAGTTTCAAGAGGTGCCTTCGAATTCCAAGATTAAATAACAGAATCTATACTTTTCATGTCTTGAGATACTTTTATTATTTACCTTATTGACCTTGATCTTTTCAGACAAAAAGTAGTTTGTGATTTTGTTGTTATTTCATATCACCCTCAAATGTCAGTGCTTTCCTATAAACTTTGTCATTTTCATTGGTGTGTGTGTGTGTGTGTGTGTGTGTGTGTGTGTGTGTGTGTATGCTTTCTAAACCATCCCGTTCTTTCAGGAACTTGGTTCCTGTATGCTTTCTCTCTCCAATTATTTTCAAATGTTTTGGAGAAACAAATAAAGGTGAGTCATTTATATTATAATGTTCATCTAAGATATTAAAGTATAAATTAACCAATGTATTAACATATCTATTACTAATATAGCTAATATAATTATAACTATAGGATGAATGCCTCTGTTTTCTAATATTTAATGCATCAGTGAAAGTGTTGGTGTTTCACTATACTGTCTGCTATGCAGTGAGTACAACAAGATGGGAGAATAATAATTTTGGACACTAAAATCACACTATGCAATTGTTACCAAAATTGTTTTCATGTAAAGGTAATTAAATAAGGCTTTCTTCTGCTCCATTTCAGGAGACAACTATTTAATTATGTTTCTCCCTTAAAAGTATTTTCAACCCAAGTCAATATACCTCCAAAGAAGCAACCTATTTTGTAATGTGTTAATATAAATGTATGCTATTTCTTTTTGTTCTAGAACTTTCCTGTGCTTTCTGATTTTCCACACTGCCTTTCATTCAGCTACACACACACAAACATACATGCACACACCCTTTGGAGAAAAAGAGCCTTCATATTTTTCTCTTATAAACAGGAGAATGCCTTTAAGAGGTAATTTAGCACATGCATTTTATTCAGAGAAATGTAATCTAGCTTCAAACAATTTTGAATAGTGAATATACCATTATTATATGAAATTACATTTTAGTATGTCAGTATTTTATATAATATTTCTGGGACATTTAGTTTTTTAATCCAAATATTTAAAGTTTGTAATTAAAATAAACCCATTTTATTAAGCAAATGAATTTATTATTATTCTCCTTCTAAATATCAGACTCTTCAAGAAAAGTGTCCTCTTTCTGCATAAGACTTCTCTTATGATTGAAAGTGAGATTTTTACATTTCTAATAGGCTTGTTTCATTTAATACCTAATAACTCTTTAGACCAATGCTGTCTGATCAGGAAATGGACAGTGTGACAATGAACCTGGGCCACTTAGCTGTCCAATATGGTCTCCACTAGCCACATGTGGCCTTTAGGTACATAAAGTGTCGTTGCTACATATGTGCAAGTGAGACAATACAGTTTTAATTTTACTTAATTTTAATAAATCTATATTCATATTTAAATGGCTGCCTGTGGCTAGTGGTTACTATACTGGTCATCACAGCTCTAGCTGATTTCATCACCCACTAGGGGGAAGTCCTTTTCATTGCCTTTTTGAGATTCTAAAGGATATATGCATTATTGGCTCCTGGCCTGACCTCCTTCTCCATTGTTAAAGCCAGCAGTGTAGCACTTTCAAATGTGTGTCTTTCTCTCTTTTTCTTCCTCCTTTCTCTCACCTCTGCTATTAAATGATCACATCTACCTCTGTGCCGTTCATCCTCCTGCTCTTCCTCTTATAAGGACCCTTGTGAATACATTAGACCAACCTGGATAATTCAGAATCTCAATATCTTTAATTTAATGACATCTGCAAAACCCTTTTGCTATGAGGTTAACATAGTAAAATGTTCTGGAAATTAGGACATATTCATCTTTGGGGGACCATTGTTCTTTCTACCACAACATGCATTTTGTAACATTTTATAATAAACTTTTAGTGCTGTTTTGAAACAGTTTATAATATTTGCAAATATATACACACATACATATCAATTCAAAAATATAATATGCTTATGAAAGACATGTATATATGTACCTAATATGTGTATATATAACAGTAATAAAAGTTAACATACAAATGAATAACTGGATATGTGGTATAGTAAGATGATCAATGTATTAATCAGGGTTCTCCAGAGGGACAGAACTAATAAAGGCAAGATTATTAAGTATTAACTTACCTGATCACAAGGTCCCATAATAGGTTGTCTGCAAGCTGAGGAGCAAGGAAGGACCATCTGAGTCCCAAAACTGAAGAACCTGGAGTCTGATGTTCTAGGGCAGGAAGCATCCAGCCCAGGAGAAAGATGTAGGCTGGAAGTCTAGGCCAGTCTAGTCTTTTCAAGTTTTTCTGCCTGCACTGGTAGCTAATTAGATGGTGCCCACCCAGATTAAGGGTCCACCTTTGACTCAAATGCTGATCTCTTTTGGCAACACTTTCACAGACACACCCTTTGCATCTTTTAATCCAATCAAGTTGACATTCGGTATTAACCATTCACAATTGTGTACCTGTTCTTATGTTTTGAAGATTCCTGATCACTCATATCATTCCTGACCCACATATCTCTTTGGTTTTTTTTTTTTTTTTTGTTTTTTTGTTTTGTTCTTTTGCCCACTCTGGAGTTCAATGGCATGATCTCAGTTCACTGCAACCTCTGCATCCTGGGTTCAAGCCATTCTTCTCCCTCACCCTCCCCTGTAGCTGGGACTACAGGCATGCGCCCCCAGACCCAGCTAGTTCTTGTATTTTTAGTAGAGACGGGGTTTCACCACATTGGCCAGACTGGTCTTGTACTCCTGACCTCATGATCTGCCCACCTTGGCCTCCCAAAGTGCTAGGACTGCAGATGTGAGCCCTGTGCCCGGCAGTCTCTTTGGTTTTTGTTTTTGCATTCTTCTATTAATATTCTTTTATACTATTTCTTTACAAAGACAGTATTTAATAATGCCTTTGGCTAGTAGTTTAGTAATTCAAGTTGTATTTTATCAGATTTATTAATATGTAAGTAGTGTGGTGTAAAAGTCTTGCTACAGACAAGGAATATTACATTAATTACTTCAATTCTATATACCCGACCTATTATTTTGATCTAGATGACTAAATTAGTGTCAGAACTAAAGCTTTCAATCCAAAAAGTTAATAATGTAGATGGACATGCCAAACTGTTTTTACTTTAGTGGACCTAGGTTTTGTCATGCAAATGTGTGATCACATTCTTACTTCAGTTTGCTTTAAGTCACTTAACACGGATTACTGGAAACAACGTTGCTCTGGAATCAGATTGATGTTGGTTTAAACCCTGGCTTGGTCAGTTAGGAGCCTGTAAGTTTTGGCTCATCTCTTCAGCTTCCTAAGTTTTAGTTCTCTCATCTGTAAAACTGAATTAATATTTAACCCTACAGTTCCCAACAGTGGCTGTCTAACCTAGTGAAATTTTAAGTAAATGATAGCAGGTTTTGTCATGATTACCTTTAACAGTGGAAAGAAAAGAACAAATTGTAGAGCATTAAGTAATGAGATAATTAACAGAAATTCAAAGAAAATAGAGATGGTGACAGAGATATTATTATTAAATATTAAGCTAGGAAATCATCTTATCTGAGCCATGAGATATTAAGTATTAGGCACATTTCTATGTAATATACAACTTTGTCTATACATAGACCTTGGATTCAATTTTTAAATGGCCTTTTTTTATTGTTTGCCATTTATCAATCTAATTTTACCTTGATTTTAAGAACATTCAGTATTTAGGCTTTAAACTGATGTGGTTTTTTTTCCACCTCATATCATTTCTGAGAGCCATTCTTACTCTTTTCTTCTTGCTCTAAAGATCTTTCTTCGTATCAGTCTTTGTTATAGTGTTATACCTTGTAAGAATAAAGTAAAAAAATAACATTAGGTCATTTCAGTTTTAATTCTAACATTTACAACTTCATACCCATTTTATTTTATATATATATGTGTATATATATATATATATTAAACTATATGTTAATATATGCGTAAGCAAAAGTACACAGCTATTTTATGTATATGTGTGTCTATGTGCATGTGTACATGTTGCATATATAAAGCTAAAGGATAAAGTATTTACATATATAATGTTAAAACACAAAGCATACATAAAGTTAACACATGAAGTTGAATATATACACATAAAGCACAAAATATATATTTACATTTATGAAGTTAATGCATGAAACTATCACAGGCATACATATATACACATACATAGAAATATGTACCGTATGTAAAAGCATGCATATCTTTAAAAACAGGAAGGTAGACATCATTGTATTGATGCTTCTGGAATTGTTAAATAACAACACTATTATTACTAGGAATAGTAGCTAACCCAAGCACTGCCCCAAATTATTTACATAATAACTATTGAAATATCCTCCTAAATATAATCCTTGTTACCAGCCTTCTTGTATATTCATATCTATTCTGACTTTATTTTTCAAACTGTCAAGATAGAAATCTTTCTAATAATGCATATTTGATTCTTACTTGTAGGTTAAAACCTAATTTTAAAAAATTTCTGCTGGAACTTAGAAACTTTCATGGGAAAACAAGATGGGATAATTTTGTGGCATGGCTTACAAAAATCGTTATAATCTGGCTCTCCTGACTTCTCAGACATAATCCCTGGGAATCATCACTAATCTCATCAGTCAAAGCCAAATCATACTTTGGTGTTTTTCCCTCAAAGCCATTCAGCTGTTTTTCTCTTTTGATTGTCCCTGTATCTTTACTATCTTCTCAAACTGCCTAAAATATTCCTGTGCATCCATCAAGACTCATCTCACCATTCGGTTCTGGAAAGTTTTCCTTAATTTGACTAAGCAGCATTAATCTTTCTCCTTTTATATCAGTAGGTTTTTTGTGCCTTCATCAACTGGAGCATTTTTCTATTCTTTTTCCTTAATGTGCATGACTTTTTCACCTTACCCAGACTTTATGATGCTGCCATATCTATTCACTTCTAGCACAGTGCTCTTGATACAGCGGAAATGTTTAGTCAATGTGTAAATGAGCAAATGAATGAAATTGGTTAATTGGCTTTAGACTTTAAAATTCAATGTTGTTTTTAAATCTACAATTGCACTAATACTATAAAAAATGCTTATTCTAGGTAAAAAAATAATAATATTTCTACCCTATTTCTGTCCCTAGAGACAGTATTATACATAAATAATTATATAAACCCACAGATTTAGATTTTCATTTTTAAATAGTTATACAAATAATATCATACTCTAGAAAATGTCTCTTGCTCTTCTTTGCTCAAAACTTTATCTTAATTCTCTTCTTATAAGGTTATAAATAATCTCATTCTTTTAAACCAGAAATATAATCAATAGTCTGTAATTAGTTTAATTTATTAAACCTATCCTCCATTAATAGCACTTAAGTCATTTCTATTGTTTTCACTATAGTAAAACAAAGTAATGTTACTCTGAATATCTTTATGTACATGCACACACATGTGTAATTGTGACTGTGTGAACACAAAGTTTAGATCACTTGAACTGAAATTAAACACCTAAGAGTGTACATTTATGATTTGGATACACAATGCTATATAATTCTTCAAAATTGTAATCAATATTACCTGCTCATTACAGTAAAATAATTTAAGAAATAAATCAATAGAAAAGACTCAGATTCAATAAAATTCTTCCTAGTCATTTATTTTCCCCAGAAAACTGGCAAAGGGTTATCATAATTACATTTCAAGAAGTGAGTAGGATTTTCTACCTCCAAAATAATCTAAATCTACAATACATAATGTGATATTCAAATAAGCATAGTTTTATTATTACTGACTCGTAGTATACTAACAACTAAAAGATACACTATATTCATACATAATGAAATTGGCTATTGAATGTATTGGTAGTATAATATCAGGTGTTTGGATTTAAAAGTATTTTAAACCAGTAGCTTTATAAGAGATTTAGGCTGCATGATTAACCATTGTGGTCAAATTGGAGAATTAATAGGTTTTTGGATTTGCCTTTATATTAAGGGGCTCAATATTGAAGCACAGAAAATTGTAAATTTGGAAGGATCATTCATATTCACTATTTCAACAAATTTGGTTTGAGCAGTATAGAAAGAATCACTTGAGTCAAGTAAAATGTACTGTTTTATGATTAGAGAAGAGAGTCAATCCAAGGCTTTTGGTGCATGCTATATCAATTGTAAGATATCTCATAGGCTAGGAATTATTCTTCACATTTTAGGCAATATTGATAAATTACATAACTGAAAAGAATTTACTCACCTTGTGTGGGCATAAATCCCAAATCTAACTGACTTTAAATTACGTTAGTCAAATCTATTGTTTATTTGGCTTCAGAAAAAAACAATTCCACTGAAAAACAGCTGAAGGATATTTGGGAGTTATATCTTTAGTTACAATATTCAATTACAAAATTGGCAGTCAGAAAACAAACCAGCGATTGCAAATACAAAAACATTGTTTCTTACCTTGTTTAAATATAGAATTTATATTCATTTGGCAAAAGTGTTATCATGCAAAATATCAATAAAATAAGCATATTGAAAACAGACTGAAAATTCACATTCAAATTCAAGATTCTCAGTGTTCTGATTCATTTAGATAATAACCAACCAGCTGCCTAGAGATTGTCTGGAGGATGTCCGTTAATAGTGACATATCTACAAGTACACGGAGATATCTAATTTTAAAGTTTGCTATAACCTATTGCCTTTGACATTTAAAAATATATTAAAATGTCTTATTTTGCAAAAGCTATCTCACTGGTAGTGAGTTGCCAATTCTTTTTCTCTTTTTTTCTGGCAACCATGAAACCCAGATGCTAAGCACTGGAAGATATTTCTTCCAATAGCAGCATCTGGCGTGCTGGCAGACTCCATAAGCAATTTTGTTTTACGGCTTTAAAGCAGCTTCTGGGTCTATTACATGGTTAATCTGATAGGCTGTCTGGGCTGTCTTGTCCTCCTGGATGCCATATGCCAACAGCTAGAGATGCAGTGAACTGTCTGCCCATTAGGGCTGCTATAAAGAGAACACCTGAAAAAAATCAGCTGCAAAGAGTGTGCTCCACTTCTGTTCAGCTATTACAGTACGAGCGATGAGTGACCTGGCTAAAATAGTGCTAAAAACTTGCCAAAAATGTTCAATGCCCTCTGAACACCAGGGAAGATGAAAAAAAAGCTGGAAATAATGAAATATTCAGGATATCATTGTATCATTTGATACTGAAACAAGCATTTGCTTTTATTCCCCACGCAAGAGAAGGAACAGGAAATGAGAAGTAGAACTGTGAGGATGACAGACACAAATTTGATTGCTGCTCTTCTGTGGCAAATGGCTCATGAGAGGCTGATTTCCCTGATAGAGATTGTGTCTAATTCATTTTTATACTTTCAGGGCCTACCAAAGTATTTGAATGTGGTAGAACCAGAGTAAGTTGTTTTAAATAAATAAAAGCAAATGTATTGAAATTGTGCAATACATTTTATAATTTTTAAGCCCTTTGCGTAATTTATTTCTTATCCTTTCCATACTATATCCTACATTACTTCTTCAGATAAATTTTTTCTCATTACCCAGATTGTGTTGGGTCACTTTTTACTATTCCCTAATACCTGTAAATACATGTTATTATATCCTTTTAACACGATACTTGTTTGATCGTAAGAAGTTGCATTCCAGTCCTTTAATTGAAAACATAGATTATTTTTGTTTTTCTTTAAAACACATCAAAATACAAAAATATTTTGATTTTGTTTTCACATGATAGCCAAGTCACACTCTTTAGTTAAACAGAGGTTAATTCTGCTTTCTACTCTATTTGATTAATGATTTTCTTTCCCATGAGATTTAAGCTTTGCAATGGCTGTATCTACATTTTTTTCACAATCTATGTCACAATATCTGGCTCTATCTCTGAGAGTCATGATGTATTAGTTAGATAAAGACTTGTTGGATTAATTATACTTATTTCTTCAAAACTTAAAAGTTCATGTATTTATTCATTTTTCTTTAGCCACCCCATTCTCTCATGCTTGGTCATACTGCAGCCTCATTCTCCCAGACTCAAGTTATCTTCACCCCTCAGCCTCCCGAGTAGCTCGGACTACAGGCTAGCACCACTACACCTGTCTAATGTTTTGATTTTTTGTAGAGGTGGAGTCTCATTATGCTGCTCAGGCTGGTCTCAAGCTCCTGAGCTTGAGCCATCCTCCCTGCTTGGCCCGCCAAAATGCTGGGATTACAAGTGTGAGCTACTGCACCTGGCTTGCGTAAACAATATTTTAAAAGAGTTAACCGGAGACTGCCTTTTGCCAAACAGAAAACATAAAATATGACAATTTATTTTGTTCTTAAAACTAATACTAAATACTGTTAGGGGAATAAACATTTCTTTGCCCTTACACTCTGTCTCTTGAGTCTACTTTTAGTGCTGTACTGTTTCAATATTTTGTTATAATCAGAGTCAAGTTTTAGACAACACCAATGAACTGGAAGTTCAAAATTTCCTTAAATTAAAACATTTATTAAAGATTAGTTTACTCACAAGCTTCACTCCAGGTAAAACATGAACAAGAAAACAAACACAGATCTAAAAACAAGCACACAGCTAGCAATATAACCGTGTTGTTCCACTCGTTAATTAAAAGTATTGTTGTGCTAAAATATATACACAAAGAAAACCTATGAAAACATCTTTGTTTTATTAATTAAAGTCAATGGCAGCTATTAGGCAGCTCGAAAGAGATTTGAAGAATTGTAAAAGTTTTCTTTTAAAATTTTTTGAGTTTCAAAATACGAGATATATTTTGAAGCCAATTTTTATGGAAAAGTACTGAGATACATAGAAAAAGCATGTCTTTGTGCATCATAGATAGAGTTCATATCTTGCATTACTACTCTCATGCTGTGTTTAGCCTATGATTGGTAGCCCAAAGCCATCATTTTGAGTGAAATCACATTGTTTAGGAGTAGTACCTCATGCTGTTCTACTACAAAACAATCAGTAACACACATTTCAATTGGACAGGAGAAGAAAAACAAAGAGGAAGCCGAAATGCTATTATTTCTGATAATAAAGATATTAAGAAGGGAGATATTGAGAGTGGCCTGAATAGAAATTATACTGTCTTCTATGAAATATTTTCTACATACATACTCATGGCCTAATAATCAGAGCTTTACAGAGTCAGTTTATTAGTGTTAACCAATTTTAATCAGATTACAGTTATATATATTTATGCACATCATGTTTTTTTGCTACACTTTACCTATATCCAAATATATAACTTACTTAACATTTAATTTAAAATTTAGCACTATGTGACTTGAAAATGAGATATATATTTGGATATAGGTAAAGTATATCAGAAAACATGATTTGTATAATTATATATAACTGTAATCTGATTAAAATTGGTTAGCACTAATAAATTGACTCTGTAAAGCTAAGTTATACAAACCCCAAAGATGTTTCTACTATTTTCTTATAACTTTCCCCAATAACAGTACATATATTCCATATGGTTAAGATTATTTTATACTTTGTCACAGATGGTAGTTTGATAATTTGATTTTATTATTTGACATTTTTTAAGGCTTTTAATGTCTTTAAGGTAAACATGAGCAACAGTGTCAGGAAATTGCAATTGATGAACAATACCCAATTTCTGGAGATCAAGAATTGGCTTA
This sequence comes from Cebus imitator, assembly GCF_001604975.1. Lineage (NCBI taxonomy): Eukaryota > Metazoa > Chordata > Mammalia > Primates > Cebidae > Cebus > Cebus imitator. Next base: position 9,313,990 of record NW_016107361.1, read on the forward strand.
AAATTAGCCAGTCTTCACTAAAGAAACTCGGTTCACAAAACGTAGAGAATAGTTTGAAATAGAGTAGAAATGAAAGCAAGTCTGGAGGTCAGGAGACCTAGTTTCAAATTCTGATGATGGCATTTATAAATCTGTGACTTTGGATAAATCCCAAAACAACTTCTCATGCAAACTTCCTTCTTTTTTTTTAAATAAGGATATCTAGCAAAGTGATCTTGAAGTCACTTCCTGCTGCAAAATGTTCTGTCTTATATCTGCTTGCTAGGATCCATAATCTGAGTTTCATGTACCTTAAGTCTACATTGAAAAAAATCAACTCTAGTATATACAAGCCATTTAATCAAATATAGTTTGTATTTTAAATTTACTGAAAGCTGTTTCTAGTCTTCTCTTTGCTTTGTGTAGGAAAACTTGTTGCTGTTTTCAGACATTCTTCAAGTGTTTATCCTATTTGAAGGACACATTGCTGTTGAATTTAACTGAAGATTTTAATTTCTCTTCATATTTTAGCAGTCCCTTCTAATATCTCAAGTAATTTTCTAAACCACCATGTTTTCTTATATTTTTATCACTCAAACAGGCTATAATCATTAGGAAATAATTATTTTTGCTATATATAAAAGCAGACCATCTGAACAAATGTACTCATAGAAATAAAAGTTCTACAGTACCAGTTATTAATATTCCGTGAATAAATACATTCATGAGAATATGATTTGAAGGCATATTTCTTAAAAGATAGACAAATAAAATGATGGTTACTCATTTCAGTTTCTATGAAAGAATAATTCTGATATACCCTGGGATGAATAATCCATGTAAAAGTACTCAATTGATACCTACCTGATTATGTAGAATATCTTTTTCTGTCAAAGCAATGGATTTTTCTAAGTCAATATGTTAAAATATCAAAGTTAATTCTCATAAAATTTCACCCATTCACAGTTTCAACATATCTCTGTTAAGATATTAGAAGAATTATAACAAATATCTACTTTTCATTTGTGTAATTATAATGCCAGATAAAAGAAATCACAGAGTAGAAATACTTAAATACCTAAGAAGCTAAGTAAATCAATTAACATGTAATTTCGTTAAGTATGAAATTTATTATGTAACTCATATATGCTACTTTTCTAAATTACACTTAACCAATCTTCACTAAAGTTTCAAATTCTGAAAATGAAGTTTATATTCATATATGAAATGAATTTCAAATTCATATATGAAATCATTTTAAAAATTCAATGGTGAACTTAACAATATAATGCACCTTTTTACTTTACCTTTCATTTAAGTAAGCATAGTTCAATATTCTTCAGTTTAATAATTATAATTTAAACATAACTTGAGGTAAACTATGTTCACATAAATTTCCTCAATGCACATATTATCTTTTTAAATAATTGCATATTGTATTAGCATTCTCCAGAGAAGCATAGCCAAGAGGGCATGTGTGTGTGTGTGTGTGTGTGTGTGTGTGTGTGTGTGTGTATGTGTGTGTAAAAATCTATTTTAGGGAATTGACACAATTATGGAGTTCTGGTGAGTCCAAAATCTGATGTGGGAGGCCAGCAGGTTGGAGATTCAGAAATGAGTTGTAGTTTGAGTCTGAAGGTAGATCGCTTGTAAACAAGAGCTGGTTTGGCAGATGAAGTCTGAGGTCATGGAATACACTACATATGGAACTGTTAACATCCTGAAGAAATGTTTTATGTAATATCCGCAGAGGTATGTAGATGTGGTATACTCAAATTACCTTTCTTATGTTTCAGTTTTGCACCTTATGGTATCTGAACTAGCCATCAAAGAATTGAACTCTTTTTACCCAACAATAATTCTCCATTCCAGACACAAAATATGAGAAACAATCCTCATATTTATTTCCACTACTTTCTTTTTTTTCTTGATGTACAAAGTTCTCTTCACTAACAGTTATTGTCCCTGGTCTGCTACAAAAATCCCTGAAAACTCTAAAAGTTAACTTTAGTCTCTCTAGACCATTCCTTTCTGATTTAGAGTTTTATTTTGTTCTTGTTTTTGTATTTGACCCTGGACACTAGAGTAATCTCTGCACTTATTCTATAAATGTTTAATCTCAATTTTGTAAATATTTTGTTAAATAGTTTATGTTTCTGTTAAATCACAGACTTTGAACTGGAACACCAGCTCTGCCTGGGTCTCCAGTCTGCCTACCCTCGCTGAAATTTGAACTGACTAGCTTTCATAATTGTATGAGACCCATTCATATAATTCATACATATATGTACGTGTATACACACATACATAACTTACATAACTTATTAGTTCTGTTTCTCCAGGGAAACATATATAAGGTTTCAAAATGATAAATTATTATTAAAAGCATTATGTTGTGTGCAAAAGGCTTTGGATGATTCAAATATAGATACTACCCAGTTTCATTGATTATGAGCTTGTAATGCCAAAAGATAATGCTTATTTAATGCTTACTATGTGAGAACTCTTTTTCTAAGCATTCATCCACAGTGCTTCTGGGACATCCAACACAATAGCTATTAGCCACAATTAGCTATAATTTAAATTTTATAGTTTATAAATTTATAATTTAAATTTTTAAGTTGAATTTTTAAAAATTCGATTAAAATTTTAACCCCTCATTCACATTTCAAGTGCTCAATAACAATATATAGTTAGTGACTACCACATTGTATAGTTCATGGTTAGAACATCATCATCATAGAAACTTTCCGTGAGCACACTGCAATATCTTCTGAACATGTATATCTGTTTCTGTGCTTCCTGTCCTGGCTTCTCTTATCGATGTAGGAGCCAGAATGATTTTTAAAAATTGTTTATTTTTAAATTGTTTGTACATATATGGGATATGGTGTAATATTTTGATGTATGTATGCATGCACACACGCGTGTGTGTGTGTGTGTGTGTGTGTGTGTGTGTGTGTGTTGATCAAATGCTACAAAGGTTTCAGTTAGACTGGAGGAATAAGTTTTAGTCACTGCATAGTGACCACAGTTAATGTATTGCACATTTCAAAATTGCTGAAGTAGACTTTCAGTGGGGTAAAACTTTTAAAAGAAAACCTAGAACTGTTGTTCTTCTTATCAAAAACCATTCAGTTGCTGTTATTTTTCCAAAAATAAATGTCTAATTCATTACCTACAATGCCTAATATAGAGTTACTTTTGGCTGCCATTCTGGCTTTCTCTCTTGCCCCTGCTTACTTAGCTCAAGGCATAGCACAGCAGCCTCCTTACTTTACTTGAGCTCCTCAGGATGCTCTGCTTCGCCTCTGCCTTTGCTGTGCTCTCTTCCTCTGATGCCTTTCCCCAGATGGCTGCATTGTCAGGGTGCTCACTTCTGCAGAGTCTGTGACCACCTAGTCTCAAAATGGCTCCATTGACATCTTGAAACTTTATTTTTCTTCCTAACACTTATCACTACCTGCCATGTTTTACATTTGTTTGTTTATTATCTGTCTCCCATTTCTAGAATGAAAACCTGAAAACGGGTATTTCTCCTGTTCACTGTTCTATGCCTAATACCTAGCACATCACTTTTTACAGTGTTAGTGTTCAGTAATTATTTTTTGTATGGCTGAATGTATTAATACATTTAATCCTTTAAACTGCTCTATGAGTTTACCCAAAGTCAGCCTGCTGGAAAGTGGTGGACCTGAAAGGCAAACCCACACAGTCTGCATCCAGATCTCACGCTTTTAATCTGTAAAGTATTTAGCATGAAATTTTTAAACCTCATAAAAATTGCAGTCATCCATATTTATTAACACATACATTTCATTGAAATGTGGTCAAGTAAACAGCTAAAATATTATCAGGATCTATCATACAAATCTAGTAACTATGTATAAGATCTATGATACATTTTATGGAGTTAAAATATATGTTTCTAAATTTACTCAAGGACAAGGAGATTTCAGACATCTCTGTTATTAATTATATAATCTGATATACCTACAAACAATTTTTAATACATTTGTTACAAAGACTATACAGTCATGCACAGAATATTCTTCCGTTTAGTTTTCCATTCTAATATTAAAATTAGAAGTAAATTTAGAACTCAAAATTTTTAGGCTTAGTTCACATTAGAACAATTACATACAAAATGAGAGTAATTTATTTTAGTAAATATCTTTCTACTTTGGAACATTAAAGACAGAAAATTTAAGTAATTTATTCTTTCCAAAAATATACTTTCCCTATGTTTCCTTAGGTCTTGGAGTAATAATCTCAGACACCAACTTATGATACATACATGGCAATATGAGTGTCTAAATAAAGCCTAAACCAGCCAAGAACTTTCTCTGCTAAAAGATGGTAAAGATGGCATGTCTAAATTTGATTCTATTATTTTTTAAAATGTATTTATTTTATTTTCAGTTCTGGGGTACATGTGCAGATAGTGCAGGTTTGTGACGTAGGTATACAAGTGCCATGGTGGTTGTTTGCTGCATCCATCGCCCCGTCATCTACATTAGGTCATTCTCCTAATGCTGTCCCTCCCCAGTCCCCCAAAACCCTTCTATTCCTCCCCTAGTCCCCCACCCCCGAGGCCCTGGTGTGTGCTGATCCCCTCCCTGTGTCCGTGTGTTATTGTTCAACACCCACTTAGGAGTGAGAACATGCAGTCTTTGTTTTTCTGTTCTTGTGTTAGTTTGTGGAGAATGATGATTTCCAGCTTCATCCATGTCCCTGTAAAGGACATGAACTCATTTTGTATGGCTGCATAGTATTCCATGGTGTATATGTGCCACACTTTCTTTATCCAGTCTATCATTGATGGGCATTTGGTTTGGTTCCAAGTGTTTGCTTATTGTGAACAGTGCCTCAATTAACATATGTGTGCATGTGTCTTTATAGCAGAATGATTTGTAATCCTTTGGATATATACCCAGTAATGGGACTGCTGGGTCAAATAGTATTTCTATTTCTAAATCCTTTAGGCATTGCCGCACTCTCTTCCACAATGGTTGAATTAATTTACACTCCCACCAACAGTGTAAAAGCATTCCTATTTCTCCACGTCCTCTCCAACATCTGTTGTCTCATGATTTTTTTTTAATGATTACCATTCTAACTGGCATGAGGTGGTATCTTCATGTGGTTTTGATTTGCATTTCTTTAATGACCAGTGATGATGAGCTTTTTTTTCATATGTTTGTTGGCTGCATACATGCCTTCTTTTGAAAAGTGTCTGTTCATATCCTTTGCCCACACTTTTACGAGGTTGCTTTTTCTTGTCAATTTAAGTTCTCTGTAGATTCTAATATCAGCCCTTGTCAGATGGGTAGATTGCAAAAATTTTTTCCCCATTCTATTGGTTACCAATTCACTCCATTGATAGTTTCTTTTGCTATGCAGAAGCTCTTAATTAGATCAAATTTGTCTATTTTGATTTTTGTTGCCATTGCTTTTAGTGTTTTAGTCTTTGCCTATGCCTATGTCCTGAGTGGTATTGCCTCAGTTTTCTTCCAGAGTTTTTATGGTGTTAGGCCTCATGTTTAAATCATTAATCCATCTTGAGTTAATTTTGGTATAAAGTGTAAGTAAGGGATCCAGTTTTAGCTTTCTGCATATGGCTAGCCAGTTTTCCCAACACCATTTATTAAATAGGGAGTCCTTTCCCCATTGCTTGTTTTTGTCAGATTTGTCAAAGATCAGATGGTTGTAGTTGTGTGGAGTTCTTTCTGAGAAGTCACTCTGGAGTCACTGTTCTGTTCCATTGGTCTATATCTCTGTTATGGTACCAGTACCATGCTGCTTTGAATACAGTAGCCTTGGAATATAGTTTGAAGTCAGGTAGCCTAATGCCTCCAGCTTTATTTATTTATTTTTATTTTTGCCTAGGCTCGTCTTGGCTATGTGAGCTCTTTTTTGGTTTCATATGAAGTTTAAAGTGTTTTTTTCCAATTCTGTGAAGGAAGTCATTGGTAGCTTGATGGGGATAACATTGAATCTATAAATTACTCTGGGAAGTATGGCCATTTTCTCAATATTGATTCTTCCTAACCATGAGCCTGGAATGTTTCTCCATCTGTTTGTGGCCTCTCCTATTTCCTTGAGCAGTGGTTTGTAGTTCTCCTTGAAGAGGTCCTTCACATCCCTTGTTAGTTGTATTCCTAGGTATTTTATTCCCTTTGTAGCAACTGTGAATGGAAGCTCATTCATGATTTGGTTCTCCATTTGTCTATTATTGGTGTATGGGAATGCTTATGATTTTTGCACATTGATTTTGTGTCCTGAGACTTTGCTGAAGTTGCTTATCAGCTTAAGGAGATTTTGGGTTGAAATGATGGGCTTTTCTAAATATACAATCATGTCATCTGCAAACAGGGACAATTTGACATCCTCTCTTCCTATTTGACTATCCTTTATTTCTTTCTCTTGCCTGATGCCCCTAGCCAGAACTTCGAATACTGTGTAGCATAGGAGTGGTAAGAGAAGGCATCCTTGTATTGTGCCAGTTTCCAAAGGGAATGCTTCCAGTTTTTGCCCATTCAGTATGATATTGGCTGTGGGTTTGTCATAAATATCTCTTATTATTTTGAGATATGATCCATCAATACCTAGTTTATTGAGAGTTTTTAGCATAAAGGGCCATTGAATTTTGTCGAAGGCCTTCTTTACATCCATTGAGATAATTATGTGGTTTTTGTCTTTGGTTCTCTTTATGTGATGGATTACATTTACATATTTGTGGATGTTGAACCAGGCTTGCATCCCTGGGATGAAGCCAACTTGATCATGATGTATAAGCTTTTTGTTGTGCTGCTGGATTTGGTTTGCCAGTATTTTACTGAAGATTTTGGCATCACTGTTCATAATGGATATTGGCCTGAAATTTTTTAGTTGCATCTCCACCAGGTTTTGGTATTTGAATGATGTTGGTCTCATAAAATGAGTTAGGGAGGATTCCTTCTTTTTGTATTGTTTGGAATAGTTTCAGAAGAAATGGTACTAGCTCCTCTTTGTACCTCTGGTAGAATTAGGCTGTGAACCTGTCTGGTTCTGGATTTTTTTTGATTGGTAGGCTGTTAATTGCTGCCTCAACTTCAGATCTTTTATTGGTCTTTTCAGGAAGTCAGCTTCTTCCTGGTTTAGTCCTTGGAGGGTGTTAGTGTCAAGGAATTTATCTATTTCTTCTAGATTTACTGGCTCATGTGCATAGAGGTGTTCGTAGTAATCTCTGATGGTAGTTCATATTTCTGTGGGATCAGTGGTGATATCCCTGTTATCATTTTTTACTGCATCTATTCAAATTTTATCTTTTCTTGTTTATTAGTCTGGCTAGCAGTCTATTTTGTTGATCTTTTCAAAAAACCAAATCCTGAATTTATTGATTTTTTGAAAGGTTTTGTGTGTCTCTGTCTCCTTCCGTTCTGCTTTGATCTTAGTTATTTCTTTTCTTCTGCTAGCTTTTGATTTTGTTTTATCTTGCTCCTCTAGTTCTTTTAATCATGATCTTAGGGTATCTATTTTATAGCTTTCCTTGCTTCTCATGTGGGTGTTTAGTGCTATAAATTTCCCTCTAGACACTTTTTAAATGTGTCCCAGAGATTCTGATACATTGTGTCTTTGATCTCATTGGTTTTGAAGATCTTTATTTTTGCCTCCATTTCATTATTTATTCAGGAGCAGGTTGTTTAGTTTCCATATAGTTATGTGGTTTTGAGTGAGTTTCTTAATCCTGAGTTCTAATTTGATTGCACTGTGGTCTGAGAGACTGTTTGTTATGATTTCCGTTCTTTTGCATTTGCTGAGGAGTGTTTTACTTACAATTATGTGGTCAATTTTACAGTAAATGTGATGTGGTGCTGAGAAGAATGTATATTCTTTGGTTTTGGGGTGGAGAGTTCTGTAGATGTCTATTAGGTCTGCTTGGTCCAGATCTGAGTTCAAGTCCTAGATATCCTTGTTAATTTTCTGTCTCATTGATCTGTCTAATACTGACAGTGGGGTGTTAAGGTTTCCCACTATTATTTTGTGGAAGTCTAAGTATCTTTGTAGGTCATTAAGAACTTGCTTTATGTATCTGGGTGCTTCTGTATTGGGTGCATATAGGTTTAGGGTAGTTAGCTCTTCTTGTTGCATTAATCCCTTTACCATAATATAATGCCCTTTTTTGTCTCTTTTGATCTTTGTTGGTTTAAAGTCTGTTTTATCAGAGACTAGTATTGCAACCCCTGCTTTTTTGTTGTTGTTGTTGTTCTCCATTTGCTTGGTAAATAGTCCTCCATGTCTTTGAGTCTATGTGTGTCTTTGCACATGAGATGGATTTCCTAAATACTGCACACAAATGGGTCTTGATTTTTATCCAATTTTCCAGTCTGTGTCTTTTGATTGAGGCATTTAGCCCATTTACATTTAAGGTTAATATTGTTATGTGTGAATATGATTCTTCTCTTTTGTTTCTAGCTGGTTGTTTTGCCCATTAGTTGATGCAGTTTCTTCATAGTGTTGATGCAGTGGTTGGTACTGGATGTTCCTTTCCATATGTAGTTCATACCTGTTTTGTTCAAGGGTCAATTGTACACAGAACTTATAAATAGTTAGTAGGGGCTGGGCGTGGTGGCTCACACCTGTAATCTGAGCACTTTGGGAGTCTGAGGCAGGCAGATTACTTGAGGTCAGGAGTTCAACACCAGCCTGGCCAATATAGTGAAATCCCGTCTCTACTAATAAGACAAAAATTAGCGGGGCATGGTGGTGGGCAACTGTAATCCCAGCTACATGGGAGTCCAAGGCACGGGAATTGCTGGAACCCATGAGGCAGAGGTTGCAGTGAGTTGAGATCATGCCATTGCACTCCAGCCTGGGCAAAAGAGTGAGACTCTGTCTCAAAAAAAAAAAAAAATAGTTACTAGATTATGATATTAGCGATTAATAATACTTTAGCTGTACTCTTAACAACTTAAGTTTGTCTTAATTAAAGCCTGGACACTTGCAAATATAGATATGAATCAAGGTAACATCATCTAAAACTCAAATCAAAATATCTCAAAATGTATTTATCATAAACCATTTTTTTCACTTTATGTGACCCAAGAACTTCCCATTTAAGCAATGCATTAAGTTTTCATTTTTGAAACTAAAAAAAATCTTTAATGCATTAATGGATTATTATATTTTAAATTAATCTTATTTTTTAAATCTCAAATTTTCAAAAACCTAGCTGTATTAGTTTGAGAAACCTTTCTAATAAAAAAAATTTTATACAAAGTTTCTGTTGCAAGTGATTGTCTATAAACAGTGCCTATTTTATCAATTCAAACTATATTTTAAATGATCATTGACAATAAAAGCACTTTATTCTACCAACCAACCTACTTCTATTCAGTGAATTAAGCTTTCCCACTAAAACTGTTCTGAGGTAATTATCTTTCTAGAATTTCCCATTGATAACACTATTTTATAGTTCATCTTCAAATTATTTAAGATTTACAAGATTTTTTTTTTAAATCTCTTACTTAAAGTTTCACTCTACCAGATGGGGTGGGGAGGAGGACAGGTTGGTCTGGATGTACTTAGAAGCTACCTTTATACATATGAAAGGCAGTTTCCCTTTCATTACTTTTAGTTTGATGATTCTATTATTTCTTTATTTTAAAAAATTATGTTCAAAAACAATTAAAGGTATGTACATCTAGATGCATTTATTATTCACTAACTAAAGCTTAGAATAGGAAAATATGAATTAAATCTCAAGAACTATGCAGGTCCACTTATACATAGATTTTCTTCTATCTCTATCACCCCTGAGATAGCCAGACCAACCTCTCCCCTTTCTCCTTGGCTTACTCAAGTGAAGACAACAAAAATGAATAGCCTTATGTTGATCTACTTCAACTTAATGAATGGTAAATATATATTTTTGTCTTTCTTATAATTTTCTTAATAACATCTCCTTTTCTCTAGCTTACTTTATTGTAGAAGTGCAGTATATAATACACATGACATACAAAATAAGTGTTCGTCATTTGTTTATATTATGGATAAGGCTTCTGCTCAATAGTGGGCTACTAATATTTAAGTTTTTGGGGACCAAAATTGATATATGGATTTGCAACTGTGTGAGGGGTTGGTGCCCCTAACCTCCATGTTGTTGAAGGATCACTGTATTCTGTTTTACTTGTGAACACTGATAACCTTTTATTCACATTTGCAAGATGGTAACCAGCAATTCTCAGGGCAAGATAATTCTGCTGTAAAATTCAGAATAAAATAAATCAATTTTGTTGCATTAATCCAAGCAAAAATCTTGAAATTCCCTTTCTTTAGGAGGATGTCAGCCCATTTGTGTACTGCTATATAATAAAATGTCACAGACTGAGTAATGCATAAAGATAATACATATATTTTCTCATAGTTCTGGAGACTGTGAAGTCAAAGATTAAGGCACCAGCAAGTAGGGGGCCTCATGAGGGCCTGTTCCCTACTTCTAAGATGGCACCTTGTTGCTGTGTCCTCACAAGTCAGAAGAGATGAATGGGAAGACACTCACTCTTTCAAACCCTTTTATAAGGACGCTAATCCTCCTTGGAGTGGATCTTGAGGTGATCTGCTTTCATGACTTAATCACATCTTAAAGGCCCAACATCTTAATACTACCACATTAGCTATTACGTTCCAACACATGAATTCAGTCAGACACATTCAGATCATAGCAGAGAGCTTGATTCTCGTGCTGACTCTAAATTAATAGTGGAAAAGTTTAGCTGAGGGTCACTTGCTACTCCCCCGGGCCCACAGTGACAAACTATGTTCCATAAATAGCTTGAGTTAAGAATGTGGTGTGATAATATCCTCCTAAAACCTCAAAGTACCATTGCCTATTCAGGAATGGAGAGTAATTGCTGAGTGCAATGGCTGACACTGTTGGCTACCTGAAAGCTATGCTGAAGAGGTAAAGATACAAAAGGTCATTGAAACATTGGAAGAACGAAGTAGCACATGCTCTTAATTCTTCTTGGAGTACCTGTGAGGCCCTTTGTCTTCCCAGCTGCACAGAACAGTTCCCAGTCACAACTTCTTTCCACCTCAAACACAGGTGTGTTTCTACTTCTTTTCCTGAGGGCTCTCTCCAATGCCATGGTAGATTAACAACCCAAGAGTAGGGTAACTCACAAGCACAGAGGACTGAATGCCCCCAGGGGCAATCATCAAGTAGTAAGCTATGGCATTTAGTAGATATGTATCCCAGTTTCCTGTTCCTCACTAGGGTAATTTTGTGGTGTATGTTATAAGATTCCTCAGAAGATCCCCATGGAGCTAAGTTCTAGTTGCCCACAGTAAAAACCTATTCACTATGTATCCTTTGCTGGGCTTTTTTCTTCCTGTTACTTTTCCCACTAGAATTACTTTCCAAATATACTGCCTGCACCCAAGTCATTGTCTCAAGGTGTGCTTTCAAGAAAAAACTTAACTAAATAATGGAATTTTTTGAAGACCTTTCAGTTCAATTTTTCTCCTTTACTGGCAAGAAAGTAAAGACCTATTGAGAGGTAAAAGTGGCCAGCACCACAAAATCTGGATCTGAACTGGATTTTTGCCTTCCTTTTCAAACCCACTGTCTCTTCATTCTATATATCTGGAAAGTGGCAATCACCTATTAAGTAGTTATTATTTCTACTTCTAGGCATGCTTCTCTTTACACTGTCTCCAACCTAGTGCTAAAATAGTTTCAAAAGCACTAACTGAAATATTCTCTTGCTATCTTCTTGGTATAAGATTGTTGTGATAATTGAGATACTGCAGAAAGAAAAGTTCTTGTCAATTTGGATACTAAAATGAACAGTAAACATTACATCTGTTATTATTATTAGTTATTATTTAGAATACACAGGTCATTTCACATTTCTCTCTGAATAAAACTCTGTTTCTTGTTATGGCACACAAAGTTCTCCTAAATCTGATTCTTGAGGATCTTTGTGGATCGATTCCTTCTGACTCATTATTGCTTTTCTATCCTCCTACATATGGAATCATTTTCACTTCCCTAAACTTACCATTCAATTTTAAGGTTCAAGGATTTTGTGTACCACAGGTCCTCTGCCTTTACTGTAATTCTTTAATTCTTTGATGGATATATTTTCTTTATTCCCCCATAACTCAACTCAAGCATGTTCTTGTGAAGCCATCCTTAACGGACTTAATGATGATCTCATCCTTCTCTGCCTTAACACAGGATTCAAGGAAAATATCTAATAATGTCATCATTGGTTTACAATTTGTCCTCTATCATGGGCTTAAATTTTTGAGATCAGAAAATTTAAACCTTGTCTCTATATCAACCATCATATGATTGGTTTATATAAAGTGTATTGTAAATGACTGATATATAAATAAATTAATAACAAACTTCTTATGATTACAAGTTTCTGCAAACTACACCAATATTCTATATATCTTTGGTTATATCAATAGCTCAAATATTAACATGGGGTAAGGAGTAGAAGAGGATTGTATATGCATGAGAAAAAAAAATGGGTAGATGCATTTCTATAAATGTATGAAACAACTATATTATATGCAATATCTTATTTGATACAAAGTATTAATCAACAACATGATGTATTTGACAAAGAGATGTTTATTTTACCTTGTGAGTCAGGCCAAATCCCTTCAGTTACATTCTTGCCCTCCACCTACACCTTTGACCACAACCACTTAGATATCAGAATTACGTACATAATAAAAGTAACTATTTAATTATTAAATCTGCCCTTCAGACTGCAAAAGAAAGTATGTACCTATGTTACTACATTGAATTAAAATAAGCTTGTTTAAGGTTGTCACTTTTATTTGGTGGCAGGGACCCTCACCAAGGACCCGGACAGAAATTTCATTGCTCCCGTAAGCTGACCTAACCTGGTTCAATAATATATTTTATGGCTCTAAGTAGGAACAATTTTGATCATATATTAATGTCAAAATTTTAGCTTCTATGCTTCCCATTGGTAATTGCTCTTTATGGTTTCCTCCATCCCATTTATGAAAAAAATTGTTCTCAAGTTTTCAGACATAATTTCATTTTAACTTAATTTAAAAATGATATTTAAAATATGAATTATAAAAGGGCACCAGAGTAAAAAATTGAAAGCAGGATTTCAAGAAATACAATTTTAAAACACATTACCAAAGCAATATATGATGCTTGTAAAAATTTGATAATATGGACAAAAATATTAAATACAACACACCTGCATTTCTACCATATTATTCTGAGAGTTTAAGTCCTTAATTCCTTCCTTCCTTGCTTCCTCTTTTTTCTTTTTTAACAGATAAACCAAACTTTGTATAATACAATATACTACACTAAAGTCACTTAGCATAACAAGAGCATTTTTTCATGCTTGAAGTAGTGACATTATCTTTGAAATCTACTTGATAATCAATTAAGGAATCAGTCATAGTAATTTAGCTCTTCATAAGTTTTCTGTTGAGTATTTGATCTAATTCCTCTTAATAATGCTAAGTTGAATGTCTCTAGGAATTTCGGCATTTTAAAATAAAATGATGTATGTATTTTGGTACAATTTAGTTATCGTTCTTGTGCACTTAATGTTCTGATATATTTCAAAAGAGAAAAATGTGTTTTTTTCTCACAACAATTTTGATTTTGTACTGTAGAAGTTATTACTTCATTTGCAATTGCATGTATAAAGCTTTTATTTTCTGTATTTTGAACATTTCAGCTCTGTTTTTGTATTTCAGACTAATTTATTAAATATTTCCAGGTGCTTTTGGAAATTTTGGAATATTCAATTCAATTTAAGTGTAACAATTTTGATCAGCTTTCTGTTTTGTTTGAGAGAATGTTAGCGGAAGTTGCAGTGAGCCGAGATCCAGCCACTGGAATCCAGCCTGGGAGACAGAACGAGACTCTGTCTCAAAAAAAAAGAAAACGAAAACAAACAAAAAAACATCCTTTCATTTTAGGTTCAGGGATACATGTGCAGGTTTGTCATATAGGGAAACTTGTGTTATGGGAGTTTGTTGTACATATTATTTTATGTTGCAGGATTAAGCCTAGTACCCAGTAAGTATTTTTCTACTCCTCTCACCCTCCACCCTCTGAGAGGCCCCAAGGTATATTGTTCTCCTCTATGTGTACGTGTGTTCTTACCATTTAGCTCCCACTTTTAAGTGGAAACAAGTGGTATTTAGTTTCCTGTTTCTGTATTAGTTTGCTAAGGATAATGTTCCTGCAAATGACATAATTGTGTGTTTTTTTCTTTCTTTTCTTTTCTTTCTTTTTTTTTTTTTTTTTGTT
>NW_016107361.1:9328297-9330862 GCF_001604975.1 Cebus imitator
TCTTATTCTTTTTTATGGACACATAGTATTCCATGTACGTTTTCCACATTATCTTTATTCATTCTTCCATTCAAGAACATTTAGGTTGATTCCATGTCCGTGATATTGTGAATAGCGCTGCAGTGAGCATATATGTGCATGTGTCTTTATAATAAAATGACTTACAGTCTTTGAGTATATACCCCGTAATGGGATTGCTAGGTCGAATGAGATTTCTGTTTTTAGCTCTTTGAGGAATTGTCACACTGTTTTCCAAAACAGTTGAACTAATTTGCACTCCCAAGAGTGTATGAACATTCCCTTTTTCCACAATCTCACCAAAATCCATTATTTTATGACATTTTAATAATAGTCATTCTAACTGGTATAAGATGGTATCTCATTTTGGTTTTGATTTGCATTTCTCTAATTATCAGTGATATTGAGCTTTTGTTCATATGCTTGTTGGCCACAACTATATCTTCTTTTCAAAAGTGTCTGTTCATGTACTTTGCCCACTTTTAAATGGGGTTGTTTGGTTTTCTCTTGTAAATTTATTTAAGTTCCTTATAGATGCTGGACATTAGACCTTTGTCAGATGCAGTGTTTGTAAGAATTTTTTCCCATTCTGTAGGTCCTGTTGATAGTTTGTTTTGCTATGCAGAAGCTTTTTAGTTTAATTCGAACTCATTTGTTAATATTTGCTTTTGTTGCAATTGCTTTTGATGCCTTCATCATAAAATCTTTGCCAGTTTCTGTATCCTAAATGGTATTTCCTAGGTTGTCTTCTAGGGTGTTTATAATTTTGGGTTTTACGTTTAAGTCTTTACCCATCTTGAGTTGATTTTTGTATATGGTGTAAGCAAAGGGTCCAGTTTCAATTTTCTGCATATGGCTAGCCAGTTATCCCAGCACCTTTTGTGGACTAGGGAGACCTTTCCCCACTGCTTGTTTTTGTCAGCTTTAGAAGATCAAATGGTTGTAGATGTGCAGCTTTATTTGTGGGATCTCTATTTGTTCCATTGGTCTATGTATCTATTTTTGAACCAGTACCATACTGTTTTGGTTACTCTAGCCCTGTAGTATGGCTTATAGTTGGTTAGCATGATGCATTCTGCTTTGTTCGTTTTTCTTAGAATTATCTTGGCTATTTGGGCTTTTTAAAATTTGGTTCCACATTTCAAAACATATATTTTTTCTAAGAATCTGAATAATGTCATTTGTGGTTTAATAAGAATAGCATTGAATGAGTAAATTACTTTGGGTAGTATGGCCACTTTGAATAAATTGATTATTCCTATACCTGAACATGGAATATTATTTCATTTGTTTGTGTAATCTCTGATTTCTTGGAGCACTATTTTGTAATTCTCATTATAGAAATCTTTTACCTCTCTGGTTAGCTATATTCCTATGTATTTTATTCTTTTTGTGGCAATTTGTGAATAGAATTGCATTCCTGATTTGGCTCTTTGATTGGCTGTTGGTGCATAGGAATGCTAGTGAGTTTTGTATATTGATTTTGTATCCTGAAATTTTGCTGAAGTTGTTTATTAGCTTAATGAGATTTTTGGCCAAGACTATGGGGTTTTCCAAATATAGAATCATATCATCTGCAAACAGGGATAGTTTGACTTCCTTTCTTTGTATTTGATGTCCTTTATTTATTTCTCTTGCCTGACTGCTCTGGCCAGGACTTCCAATACTAGGTAGAATTGGAGTGGTGAGAGAAGGCATCTTTGTCTTGTGCCAGTTTTCAACAGGAATGCTTCCTGCTGTTGCCTATTCAGTATGATGTTGGCTGTGGGTTTGTCGTAGATAGCTTTTATTATTTGGAGGTATGCTCCTTCAATACCTAGTTTATTGATAGATTTTAACGTGAATGAATGAGAAATTTTATCAAAGCCTTTTCCATGTCTACTGAGATGATCATGTAGTTTTGGTCTTTAGTACTGTTTATGTGATGAATCATGTTTATTGATTTGCATATGTGGAACCAAACTTGCATCTCAGGGATAAAGCCTATTTGATCATAGTGGATTAGTTTTTTGATGTGCTGCTGAATTCAGTTTGTCCGTATTTTCTTGAGGATTTTTGCCTCAGTGTTCATGAAGGGATATTGATCTGAAGTTTGTTGTTGTTGTTTTGTCTGTGTCAGGTTTTGTCATCAGGATGATGCTGACCTCATAAAATGAATTGGGAAAGAGGGCCCCCATCAATTTTCTTTTTTGGTTGTTTTTTGTTTGTGTTTTAAAATACTTTAAGTAGGAATGGTATCAGCTCTTCTTTGTATATCTGATAAAATTCAGCTGTGAATCTGGCTGGCCCTGGGCTTCCTTTTTGGTTAGTAGACTATTACTGATTTAATTTTGTCTTTTCAGGGATTTTATTTCTTCCTGATTCTGTCTTACGATGGTGTACGAGTCTGGGAATTTATCAATTTCTTCTAGATTTTCTAGTTTGTTTGCATAGAGGTGTTCATGATAGTCTTTGGTGGTTATTTGTATATCTTTGGGGTCAGTGAGTGGTAATATCCCAATTGTTTGTGATTGTGTTTATTTGGACCTTCTCTATCTATTGGTCTAT
>NW_016107361.1:9331265-9336950 GCF_001604975.1 Cebus imitator
TTTAGTTTCAACAAATTTCATGATTTCTACCATAATTTCATTATTTACCTCAAAGTCATTAAACAGCAAGTTGCTTAATTTACATGTAATGGTATGGTTTTGAGTGAGTTTCCTTGTCTTGAATTTTATTTTTACTGTGCTGTCATCTGAGAATGTTTGATATGATTTTTGTCATTTTTTATTTGCTAAGGATTATTTTATATTTGATTGTCTGGTTGATTTTAGAGTATGTGCCATGTGCAGATGAGAAGAATGTATATTCTCTTGTTTTTGAGTGGAGATTTCTATAGATATCGAACATATCCATTTGGGCCAGTGTTGAGTTCAGGTCCTGAATATCTTTGCTAATTTTCTGCCTCAGTAATATTTTATTCTCACAAGGGTGTTCAAGCCTCTCACTAGTATTGCGTGTGAGTCTAAGTCTCTTTGAAGGTCTCTAATCACTTGCTTTATGAATTTTGGTGCTCCTATCAGGACAGTTAAGATCTTCTTGTTGAATTGAACACTTTACCATTGTGTAATGCCATTTTTTGTCTTTTTTTTTTTATCTTTGTTGGTTTGAAATCTGTTTGAAATTAGAATTGCAAACCCTGCATTTTTCTGTTTATAAGTTGCTTAGTAGATTTTTCACCATCTCTTTACTTTGAACCTATGGATGTCAATGCATTTGAGATGGATCTCTTGAACATATCATAGCATTGAGTCTTACATCTTTATCCAGCTTGCCACTCTTGTGCCTTTTATTTGGGCATTTTGCTCATTTACATTCAAGGTTAGTATTGACATGTATGAATTTGATCCTTTAATCATGTTATTAGCTGTTTATTATTCACACTTGTTAGTGTGGTTGCTTTATAGTGTCTCTGGTCTCTGTACTTAAGTTTGATTTTATAATGGCTGGTAAGGGTCTTTCCTTTCCATATTCAGCACTTCCTTCAAGAGCTCTTGTAAGGCACATATGATAGTAACAAATTCCCTCAGCATTTTCTTGTCTGAAAAGGATCTTATTTGTTTTTTCCTTATGTTGCTTAGTTTGGCCACATGTGAGATTATTGGTAGGAATTTCTTTTCTTTAAGAATGTTGAATATAGGCCTCCAACCTCTTCTGGCTTAAAGGGTTTCTGCTGAAAGTACTGCTGTTAATCTGATGGGATTCCCTTTGTAGATGACCTGGCCTTTTTTTTTCTAACTGCCTATATGTATTTTCTTTCATTCTGACCTTAGAGAATCTGATGGTTATGTGTTCGGGGATGATCTTCTTGTTAAGAATTTTGTGGGGACTCTCCACATTTCCTGAATTTGAATGTTGGTCTCCCTATCCAGGTTGGTGAATTTCTCATGGATAATATCCTGAAACATGTTTTCCAAGTTGCTTCCATTCTTCCCATCTCTTTTAGGTACAGAAATGAGTCATGGATTTCGTTTATGTGCATAATAACACATGTTTCTTCCTTTTGATTTTTTTTCTTGGATCTTGTCCGACTGTCTTATTTTAGAAAACCAGTCTTCATGCTCCGAGATTCTTTCCTCAGCATGGTCTATTCTGCTATTAATACTTCTGATTGCATTATGAAATTCTCATAGAATGTTTTTCAGCTCTATCTATCAGGTCAGTTAAGGTTCTTTTCTATGCTGGCTATTTTTGTCTATCAAAATAGATGTCTCATTTGTGTCTCATTTTATTGTGATTCTTAGATTCCTTACATTGGATATCAATATACTCCTGAATCTCAATGATCTTAATTGCCATCCATATTCTGAATTTTATTTCTGTCATTTCAATCATCTTAGCCCAGTTAAAACCCTTGCTGAAGAACTAGTGTGGTCATTTGGGGGAAAGAAAACACTGTTTTTCAGGTTGTCAGAGTTCTTACACTGGTTCTTTCTCATCTTTGTGGGCGACGTTCCCTCGATCTTTGGAGATGATGTTCTTTGGGGGGTTTATTTTTTTTCTTTCGATATGACCTTAGGGGGTTTGATTGTGGTATAAGGTGCCTTTGTTACTAGAAGGTTTTAGGGAACCAAGCCTCATCTGAGGACTTCTGGAATGTGTGCTGGAATTCTGGGGGACTGGAATCAGCTATGGCTTTAATCTCTGGTTACTTGCAGTTAGGAAACTGCTGTCCTGAAGAGGCTGAGGTGTTCTCGGACAACTGGTCAGAACACTCCAATGGCTGGTGCCAGCCAAAGCAATTTGTATGGTGGTGGCTGTGGGATCCCTCCTTGTTCACATATACCAATAGCAGTGGCAGCAGTAGCATGGCAGGGTGAATGATCATCAGCTGTGGCAGGCTGCTAGCAGGTACTGGGATGCCAACCTCCATGCCAGCATTTGCACCAGTGGCAGTGGTGGTATGGCTGGGGTAGGCAGCATACCCCTGCCAGTAATGGCATGCATTCTTGCCGGTGGTGGTGTTAGCACAGGGATGGGGTGCTTGTGAGCACAGGACTGTGTGCACCTTCTGTGCATGTTCATGCTGATAGCAGTGACAACTCAGGGATGAAGATGAGTCCACTGTTTTCTGTGTCTAGTTTTGCAAATGCCACCCCAGTGCAGGGACCAGTGCTGGTGAGGGTGGGGCTGGAGGGCACTATGCTGCAAATGTTCTGACACAATGATGGTACCATAGGGTGGACACTCACAACAACAGCAGCAGCAGTGGCATGGCAGGGTGCATGTACACATGCACACCGGTGGGGAAGGGAAAGCTAAGTCTGCTTATTTACCAGCGATGCAATTTAATGGATAATCATGGAAAGTTCCTGTAGACCTGAGGCCTGCACTGCAAGCAGATGTGGCAAGGCTGGGGCCCCAGGAGAGGCCAGTAGACCAAGGAATGCTAAGGTCAAACTGATCGTGTCTCATGGGCACCACTGCCCTGCAGAATTCAGGTACCAGAGTTCTGTTAGGTCTAAAGTCTCCTATGGGAGCAAGTCAAGCCTAGGGGGATGTGCACCCCTGGCCATGCTCCACTACAGACACTCCTACACCAAACCCTCTGGGCTGTACACTGGCTGGAGTTCTGCCCCTACCACTTTTCTAAGCAGCTTTCCCTGCCAACCCAGGTGCCTGTGGTGGTGGAAGGGTCTCCTCCTGCTGGGATTCTAGAGGCCCATGGCAAAAGCTGGTTGCTCCTTGCCTGTTCAACTCACCATTCCACAGGACTCACTGGGGGCGAGGAATGAATTTTGGTATGTGGTAGCCCTATGCTGGGTTCCCAACTTCCTCCCCCTTCAGCCCACCCTCTGTGTTCTTCCCTCCATCTGCTCTCAATGCTGTCCCTCTGAAGATCTGCTAGGAGTGCGCCAGTCTTCACAAGGTCCCAGTGCCTCAGTAGGAGATATTCCTCCTGGCTGCATCTAGTTGACTATCTTAGACAAGAAATCGTGTATTTTTATATAATGATATCTTTTCCTTTGGGTAGATGTCCAGTAATGGAATTGTCAGGTTAAGTGTTAGTTCTGTTTTTAGTTCTATGAGATATTTCTATACTGTTTTCCATAGAAGTGCAGCTAATTTACATTCCCACCAACAGTGTCTGAGTGTATCCTTTTATCCACATCCATGTCAACAACTTTTTTTTCCTATCTTTTTATTAAAAGCCATTCTTACTGGTGTAACATGATAGATATCTCAGTGTGGTTTAATTTGCATTTCACTGATGATTAGTGACGTTGATAATTTTTTCATGTGTTTTTTAGTCTCTTGTGTTCTTTCTTTTGAGAAATGTCTGTTCATATCCTTTGCCCAGTTTTTAATGGGGTTGCTTATTTTCTTGTTATTTGAATTCTTTTTAGATTCTTACTATTAGTCCTCTTTGAAGGCATCATCTGTAAATATGTTCTCCCAATCTCTAGGTCATCTTTTTATTTTGTTGATTTTTTTCCCTTTACTGTACAGAATCATTTTATTTTGTTTATTTTGAGATGGAGTCTTGCTCTGTTGCTCAGGTTGGAATGCAGTGGCAGAATCTCAGCTGACTGTCACCTCCACCTCCCAGGTTCAAGTGATTCTCCTGCCTCAGATTCTGAGTAGCTAGAATTACAGGCACCTGCCACCATGACTGACACATTTTTTTGTGTGTTTTTGGCAGAGACAGGGCTTCACCATTTTGGCCATGCTGGTTTCAAAGTCCTGACCTCAAACACCTTGGCCTCCAAGATTGTTGGGATTACAGGCTTGAGCTACCATGCCCCACCTAGAATCATTTTACCTTAATTAAGTCCCCTTTATTTTTGTTGTTGTTGCATTTGCTTTGGGAGCCTTTGTAATAAATTCCTTGCTTAGGCCAGTGTCTGGAAGTGTTTATCCTGGGTTTTCTTCAAGGATTTTTATAGTTTCAGGTCCCACATTTAGGTCTTTAACACTAATTGGGTTAATTTTGCATATGATGAGAAACAGAGGTCCAGTTTAATTCTGCATATAGCTAGCCCATTTTCCCAGAACCATTTATTAAATGGGTTGTCCTTTTCTCGATATTTATTTATGCTGATTTTCTCAAATTTCAGTTGGTTTTAGATATGTGGCTTTATTTCTTTGTCCTCTCTTGTATTTCGTTGATCTATTTCGTGTCTACTTTTGGACCAGTACAGTGCTGCAATTGTTACTATAATCTTACAGTGTAACATGAAGCCAGGCAATGTGTTGCCTCTGGATTTGTTATTTGTGCTTAGTAGTGCTTTGGCTGTTAAAACTTTTTGCTTTCATATGAACTTTAGAATTGTTTGTTCTAACTTTGAAAAATGACATTGTTAATTTGGTAGGAATTCCATTGGATCTGTAGATTGCTTTGGATAATATGGGCATTTTAATGATATTGATTCCTCTAATCCATAAGCCTGTTATGTTTTTCAATTTGTTTATTTATTTCAATTTTTTCATCAGTGTTTTGTATTTCTCCCTTTAGAGATTAATCAGTTACATGGTTGAAACTATTCTTAGGTATTTTATGTTTTGTGTGACTATTGGAACTGAATGATGGACTTCACTTCTTAATTTGGTTCTTAGCTTCAATGCTATTGGTTTATATAAATGCTATAGGTTTCATAAATTGACTTTGTGTCCTGCTACTCTACCGAAGTCACTTATCACATTAAGAGTCTTCCACAGGAACCTTTAGGGTTTTCTAGGTAAACAACCATGTAATCAGTGGACAGAGATAATTTGACTTCCCCTTTTCCACCTTGGATGCTATTTATTTCTCTTTCCCGCATGATTTATCTGGCTACGATTTTCAATGTGATATTGTATTGAATGGTGAGACTGGTCATCCTTGTCTTGTTCTAGTTTTTAGAGAAAATACTTTCAACTTTTCCCCATTCAGTATAATGTTGGCTGTAGGTCTGTCACACATGGCTCTTTTTTTTTTTTTTTTTTTTTTTTTAGATTTTTTCCATGTATGCCTACTTAATTGAGGGGTTTTGTCCTGAAGAGACATTGGCTTTTACTGAATGCCTTTTCTGCCTCTATTGAGAGGATCATATTGTTTTTGTTCTTAGTTCTGTTTATAGGGTGGATCACATTTGTGATTTGTATGTGTTGAAGACTATTTGATCATGGTAAAGACCTTTTCAATGTACTGTTGAATTTGTTTTGCTAGTATTTTGTTGAGGACTTTTGCATCTATGTTTATCTGGGATACTGGCTTGAAATTTTCTTTTCTTTCTTTCTTTTTTTTTTTTTTT